>NC_056726.1:871347493-871549993 GCF_019279795.1 Protopterus annectens
TCATCAAACATTCCATAAGTTCCTACATTGTCTCTGAGAATCATTATTGTTGTCCTAACTGTACTCCTTCATTCTTAAGTGTAAGAATCCCACAGTGTTCTTCACCTGCTAACTAGCCCTGCTCTCCCTAAGTCCACCAAGTATTCAGAGCACTATGCCTGGACAATTCCCATTAGTTTCCCCCGCCAGTCTGGTTGACATGGGCATACTGAGACAGTGTAGCAATTGCCTCATTTTCCCAGACAGCCCTCTTCTCCTAGCACATAATTATTCTGCTTGCAAGACATGCATCTACATCAGAAAGCTGGAATCAATGCTCTCTCACACCACATTCAGTACTCCTGACAAAGAGGAGGTTGCCAGAACAAACACCACACCACAGAGTCACACACCCACCTATGCAGGGGTCCTCAGCAAAAACATACCTAAACAACAGAGCCCCCCCCCCCCAAGACACCCATCCAAGTTATAGCCAGCTATAGAGCCCCCCTCCATGGATCAGGACATCCTCTCCTCCTAACTGGACCTACTTGGCTCCATCAAGGTACCCCATAACACCCTGATCCTTGGTGACTTCAACTACCCCACCATAGAACTATTTTTGCACACTCACAAACATTCCACACACAATGCCAGTCACATCGCACACAGTGGTCAACACACTACTGTCTCACAAACACTGCCCATTAGGCATAACAATAAACCAATGCAGCTCATAAGGTATAACAATAAACCAAATATACTAGTCATTGTTGACTTAATAGTGAGACACACTGATGTCCCCTCACCAGGCTCAACAAGGAGAAGGTCACAGTCAGCTGTTTGTCAGGTGCTAGAATCCGGCACATCATGCAGGCACTTAAGTCTTTCCACAACATGTACAAGCATGACTCTGTCATTATCCATGTTGGTGTGAATGACTTGGGACATACCTCCCTGGACTATATGAAGAGAGACATGATTGAGCTCTCAGACCGTGTGCTCCAGGCTGGTGTGACCCTGGCCCTGAGTAGCATCCTGCCTTCACCAAGAATAATGCCACAATACCAACAAAAAATGATTGACTTCAACAATTGGCTTAGTTTCTGGTGTCTTTTCAAGGGGATCCAGTATCTATCTGCCTGGGATGACATGGTTGACAAGCCTCGATGCTTTGCCAGAGATGGCCTCCACTTGTCAACTCTCAGGTTCCGGATCTTGGCCAAGGCTCCTGCCTTCCTTATTGTGCTATTTTTAGGCTATGTCTGAAAGACAAATCTTCCAACATGAAAGATCTGTCAAAAGGCAGACTGAAGTGTTACTCAGTGCTAGGAGCCTTAATCTAAAAATGCACTCACTGGAGGATCTCCTCACACTGGAAGATCCTGATGTCTGTGCAGTCATGGAAACATGGTTCTGGGCTGCTGAGAGCACCCCTGCCTTAACAGGCTATACCTCATTCCACACTTTCAAACCAACCCCAACATAAGGTCAAAAAGACTAAGGGTACTGGAGTCTCTATCTTCATTAAAGACAGGCCCACCTCCAGACTGGTTTAGCAGCATGATGCATTGGAATTACTGCAGGTGCAACTGACAGTTGGCAAGACACCCATCCAAGTTATAGCCAGCTATAGAGCCCCCCTTCATGGATTAGGACATCCACTCCTCCTAACTGGACCTACTTGGCTCCATCAAGGTACCCCATAACACCCTGATACTTGGTGACTTCAACTACCCCACCATAGAACTACTTTTGCATTAATGCACTCACCCAAATATTCCTTGACTTCATCAGCTCTAACACACTAGACCAGCTGGTCTCATCCCCACAAGGGGAGATAACATATTAGACTTGGTTATCACCAATATGGGTGACCACTGCACCCCTCCCATAGTGCGTTCTTCCATGGTAAGATCATATCATCAGTCTGTCTCATTCAAAGTTTCTATCCCACCCAGCCCCTCCCCAGCCATAACCAGGCAAAAAACTTCACAAAAGCTGACTACACCCTCCTAAAGGAGGGTATCAGCAGCTTCATACCACCACCCCCCTCAGAGGATGCAGACACCTATGCTGAACAGTACACCAGTGCAGTATACAAGCACCTGTACAACTGCATGGACTTAGCCATACCCAACAGAACTAAAACCTGCTCCTCAAGGAAACACAAACCTGTCTGGTGGACATCCTCCATCAACAGGCTTTACAACAAAAGGAAGAAACTGTTGAGCAAGAGTAAAAGGGAACAAATCCCAAATCGGAAAATCTCCCTCCTCCACCTCAACAAGCAAATTAGATCACTAGGGAAAAAATCCAAAGCCAGTTATGAGTTGAAACTAGCCTCTGAAACAAAGGGAAACCACAAGTCCTTCTTCTGTTACACAAGGAAGCTACATGGCAAAGCCCAAGTTTGTTCTGAATTAGTACTTAATGGTACTACTTATGTTGATCCTGCTGACTTAGCCAACCTGCTGGCTGATAAGTTCAGTGTAAACTTCACCCCTTATCACCCCCACAAAGGGCCAGTCGAGATCTTCGATACTTCTCCCACACCTCACATCTCTGTAGATCAAGTGTTAAACGTCTTATCCAAGGCAAAGAATACAGCTTCCATGGGACCTGATAATATCCCATACTGTATTCTGCACCATCTCCAGCAAGAACTAGCTTTGCCACTGAGCACCCTTTTCAACCACAGCCTAATTACAGGCTTCATTCAAGTAGAGTGGAGTGGAGAACTGCCATTATTATCCCCTTGCAGAAAGGTGGTGCCACTACTGACCCGGGAAACTATCACCCCATTAGCTTGATAAGATAGAGCTGTAAAGCCATGGAACATATTATTATGAATCTCATAAACAAGGACATAGGCAATCTCAAAACACTCAACATCACCCAATTCAGATTTGTCAGGGGCAGAGATTGCCTATTGAATCTAGTTGACTTTTTTGAGACTGCCACCAAGGCCCTGGATGAGGGAAAGTCAGTACATACAGCTTACCTTGACCTGGCTAAGGCCTTTGACACAATGCCCCACTCGGGCATCATCAAAAAGCTAACACAACTCAGTGTTAATCCCTATCTTGTCAGATGGGTAGCCAACTGGTTCACAGATAGGACCCACAAGGCCAAAATAGGCACCATCACCTCCAACAGCAGACCTGTCACTAGTGGTGCTCCCCAGGGATCTGTCCTGGAACCCCTACTGTTTGGCATCTACTTTTCAGAGGTCCAGACAAAGACAAAGGGCCTGTGGCAGACCAAGTTTGTGGATGACTGTAAGTTGGGTGCTGTCATTGACTCTCCAAATGATGCTAAAATACTGCAAGAGGGTCTCACAGCTACAAATAAATGGTGCCAAAGTCATGGCCGTAAGTTAAATGCAAAAAAAAAAAAAGTATTATCATACCATTCTGCAAAAACACAGCCCATACTGATTACCACATCAATCGCAAATCCATAAGCACACAACCTGTGGTGAGAGACCTGGGTACTTAGGTTGACAACAATCTCACATTCAACCATCATGTGGCAGCAGTTGTCAGAAAAGCCTATTACTTGGTTCATCTCATAAGTAAAGGGATTGCATCCAGAAAAAAGGAGGTTATTACCTCGCTGTACTCCTCCCTCATTAGACCCATAACTGAGTGTAATGCCCCGTTTGGTAGGTACCTGTCCAAACACCTGCACCAACTGGAAAGGCCACAGAAATACCTCACAAAGAGAATCCATGGCATTCAACACCTGTTCTGTGTGAACAGGCTCAAATCACTATCACTTTACTTGGTATCATACAGATTGCTCAGAGGTGATCTGTGTCTCTCCCACAAGGCAAAATCAGACCCTGCCCTACTAGAGATGCTTCATATCCATAAGTCTAACTCCTCGCACATTACCATTTGATAGGCCTAAATCTAATACTCAACATCAACAAAACATGCTGGAGAGACAGGTTTGCATCCCAGAGGATGACCCATCTCTGGAAGAGACTTCCCATACATGTCAAACAGAGTACCTTGCTGACCCCCTTCAAGCACAACCTTGATGATGGATGGGAAACCACAAATTTGTTGCAGGGGTTCCACCTTTGTCCCTCATTGACAGGGGCAACAGGTGCTCACTTGGGTTTCTTTTTTGGGGATAAACTCTTGGCTAGGCTTGTAAGGGCCCCAGGGTCATTAGCCTAGTAACCTCCTATGATCCTCCTATGAATATCCCTAGGAGATTCCTTGCTGCATGTTCATCTGCTCTACTGATGTTTGATGTTCCTCTTTGGCCTGTTTGCTTTTACTTCTTGTTTTGTATGCTGAATGTTGTGATGTAATTTGACTTTGATGAATAATCTTTCTGTGAAGCTTTTGTCACTGGTCCTTCAATAAACATGAGGTGCAACCTACTAGACATCCTGATAATCAAATCATAGCTAAAAAAATTTTTTTATCCTCTGCATGGAGAGTTAAAGCCCTGAATAGGACTAGAAGGACTGGAAGGATTAAGGTGGGGGTGGCCATGAGTGGCTTTTGCCAGCTTGTCCACATTGAGAGAGATTTAGACAGTATATTCACTGCACTACTAACCACAACTCACCCATCCTGTAGGGTTATGGTATAGTAGGTGACATGAATGGCATGTAGTAAAGGTAAATGGGTTCCTGATCCTACAGAGACACATACATGCAACTATCCAGAGCAGTTGCACTTACCACAGTCACCAGCAACCTTGAGATAATAATAGGTGCATTCAAGCCTGGTCCACAGCCTGACCAACTTTCTGCCAACGTATTCCTCTCAGCAAAGCTCTGGTTAGTCTCCTACCCCAAACAGGCAACAATAGGCCATATGGCTCTTATGATGGTCAGAGAATGAATCATCCTGGCTTTTGTCCTATGGGAAGAATGAATGGGCTGACTGAGTGCATGCAGGGATGATTTGGGGTTGACTGTGAGAATAGCAGAAAGTATGAAAATAAAAACTAAGATAAATATCATTTCAGTTTTTCTTCAGTGCTTATTAACTCTCTACCCTTAATGATTCTCTCATATCTTCATCCTCTTTCTATACCAAAAAAAATTGTACTTACTGGGTGTATCTTTTTTGAAGCATGATACTTGCCCTTATCGTACTTAAATTTCTCTTTATTTTGCTAAATCAGTAGCATATGCTATACGCATGCACTTCTTAAACTAATACACCAATTTGTCTTTCAGCTGGTACCCACAGCTGTGTTAGCGTAATAAGGTGCCCTCTGAACTAGAGATACCAATTTATAACTCCAGTGAAGCCTGAAAAAGCACATAATGTTAACATTTTATTTTTGTTTGATGTTCATTTTGTATGTATATATGTATGTAGGCATTTATTGATTTATCAATGTACGAATGCATGCACTTATTTTTACTTGCCTTTTGATTGTTAGTTTGGTCAATTGGGTTGTGGCTCGTTTTTAGTGGAAACCTGTGTGGAAAAGCTATATTAATTGTTATAATGTTTTAACAAGTTTTAGGAATTCCATGGTAGTAGTACACATGTAGATTTACAAGGGGTTCATTCTTACAGCTGATAGTGGCATACATTACAGAAAATTCTAGGTGCTTTAATTATTACAAGTATAAAAGGTTGCAGATGCATACTGCAGATTCACAAGTGTTCTCATTCTTAGAGTGCAACAACTATGCATTGTTGATCAAACAATCATCCAAATATCATACATGGTGGATATATAAAGAATGCACATTTGAGCATTTAGAAAAGGTAGAAAAAAAGAATATATTACAGAGTTATTATACATACTCAGTCACAAATAATGTCATATTATATAGTTAGCCCATTTGCTTTATGCACATATAGACTGTCATAGTTATTCATAAAGTGTTACCACAATACTGCCATATTGCACGATAAGCCTACAGAAGCTGTTTGGTCACTGATAATTCCTGAGATTCAGAGATATTATCGCTGCCAGTGCTAACTGGTGAACCTGAGAGTGACAAAAAGTTCAGCAGTGATAACCTTCAATTTATAGACAAGGTAAAGCTGTGAATGCAAATATGTCTGAAGCGGGTAATTATTATGTCTCCGAGTTGAAAACTGTGTTGTCAGATCTGACACCATTAATGTTCCATTACCAAACCTACACATCGCAATTGCACAACATGCACCCAGATGCTTATACACACACACACGCACACACACACCAACACACACACACACACACACACACACACACACACACACACACACACACACACACACACACACACACACACACAAATGCTCACAGTCATTCACAATACACATTTGTAATACACAAACACACATACTCAGCAGAAATTAAGACAAAGACATGCACATCCATTCCGCTGAGAACAAGCTCCTATAGATACACTGACACTCTCACACCCGTGCGCGCATGCACACACACATACACACAGACACACACATACAGACACACACACACACACACACACACACACACACACACACACACACACACACACACACACACACACACACACCTCCAGTCATGACAGTGCGGATGCTCACACATGCACATGTCCACACACCTACACACACTTGCTGATATGGTACTTACCTATAGATCTGGTACAAGCTATAATTGTACCTTAAGAGTGAATGGCATACACTTTGAAGAGATGACATATAATATTTTCTTCCTTGTGAGAAAAAAAAATAACATTAGAGTGATTGTGTTATGCTGGTGCCAACACCATTTCCCAGGGAGACTGCATGTATAACTGGCATTAGCCATGCTGCCAACTACAAAACTTGCATACAACTTTGCCAATAAGACTGCCCCCTGGGCTATGGCCGATACCTATGTAAAGCAGAAGCAGGAGGTATCTCTGTTAATAATGTAGTCTTACCACATGAGGAACCATACAAAGCAAAGATTTTTACAAAGAGGTTAACCTTTCTGAATCACGGGGAATATATAGCAAGGTATAATGCATCATATTATCCTATGCTTAGAATATTTCATATTTACAAAATACTTAAAAAAATATGGTAAGGTTTTATGCAGTTTTTAATTTTAGCAGTATTCTCTGACAGTTATGAACATGAATTAGTGACTGCAAAATAATTGATTAGTATAATATGGTTCATTTCATATTTAAAGTCTCCAGAGCTGGTGATATTCATTGGGGTATGCGATTTTGTTCCAAATGTTGCAATTATTATCCATGAAAAGCGAATGTCAAAAGCTGTTGCTAGTTTGCTAGTCTTTATTGGTAAAACAAATAATGTGGGTATGCAAGTTGTTTTGGATGGATTTTATGGCATGGTGCTTGTATTCATCATGTAGGAACTTATGGGTTTGATGCAGTTGAATGAGATTTTTTTGGGGGAAGTGGATATTTTTTGCTCCTCCACACCTAACTGTTATCTACTTTAATTGCATCCCCTCATTCACTGGGTCTACCAAACCCAAATTAACTTCCCTGCACTAAATCCAGACATGACTAGCATCTCCACTGAGGAAATTGAAATATTCTGATGCAATATCATGATGCTACCAAGGGAATATTTCCCTTTAAGATTGAACCCCTTTCCTCTGTGAACAGGTACACAAAGTTCAAAAGGTTAGTATGCTATGGACTTATGACATATTGTCTATACCTCTGTGTGCAACTCTGCTATGCCCTTGCTGACAACAAACTCTGTGCTTCCCCAGTCTCCACCAGGGATTAACCACTGAAGTGTGCTGGAACACAAATACTTCACTTATTTTCTCTATATCTTTTCTATCTCATAAAGGGAACTGAGTGGAAGGAAATGGATGGTCAAAAACAAATTTGCAGGTTATGAGATACCAGCAGTTGGAGAAAAATGTGCACTTTCTTGTCTAACAATTTGTTTGGTATGTATTTATTTATTTGTTTGTTTGTTTATATTTGATTACTGGTGTGAATAAGTATCCTTATATTAGTTAATATAAGGATAGTTATTAAGTAGTAATACCTTATATTAGTTATTATATTAAACAGTATTGTTAAGTATTCTTATATTAACAGGGATATTATTTTTTTCCATAATGTTGTTAAGAAACAGACAGACTGAGTCATGTCTTACCTGAAAACAGCAAATTCCTGAGGTTTGTACGGCACTGCTCAATTTACAGGTGTCTGCATTTACACTGATGTTCAGGATATGCACTAGTTGAAGTGAATGTTCTATATATATCTTTATATATCCTGTCCCTGTATGCTTGTTTGTGCCTGCTTGTTTGAAGACAGCAGATTATTGTGGCTTGTAGGGGGCTGCTTCTTATAGCTGTCAACATCCATGTATGCTAGGATAAGTTGTACTTTATTTTTCAGTATGTACACAACAATTAATTTGCCAGTGTATCCCATTCTGTCTTTTATCTTGAAGTGGAACTGATGTAAATAATTTAAATAACATTTGTAATTATTCATGTCACTTATCACTCTGCATGATGACCTATCTGTTTCTGTAACCTCTGTTGTGTTAATTCTTGCTGGAGTTTTTCCCACTGTTACTCAACTAGAAAGGGCAATCTTAGTTAGACATCCCTAGAAACACAGCTCTCAACCATCCAATTTTTGCCTCTTATTTTTGGTCTGTTACTCATAAAATTTGTGTTTTTTGTGGCAAATCGAGGACTGAATTCATTACATAATGACACACACTTGTGTTTCAGACTTCTGGCTTGATTCATTAACAGCTACACTAAGTGCAGCTGTTGTGCACCCAGCAAGGCGCTCTGCACACATGATAGTGTGCTATTTTATATTCATTAAATGTCTTTATGCAAAATAAAGGTAAATGGCAGAATATACTAATAAAACCATAAGTAGCCAAACTGCATGCTATTTGACCAATCTGACATAAAAGAGAGCTACTCATAAAGCCGAAAAACAATCATGTACAGTCAGTGTAGCATTTTGCCCCAAAATCCAAAACTCATTGGATTACAGTCACAACTATACTTAGAAGAAAATCATGTTAGCATTTGCTGCTGCCATTATAAAGTTGTATATGGAGCAGGATTTAATTAAAGTTGCTGTTGCCAGACCTCTGTCAAGAAGAAAAATACAATAATGTGTATCAATGATTTACTTTGCAACACACATATGGAACTGTAACTGCATTAAAAATGTGTAAAGGTCAGTGCACAGTCATCATCACTGGCACAGGGTGGTGATGAAGGACAATACATGTGGGTAAGCCTAACACTAAAGAAGTGAGTATGAGCTATTGGATTGTATTGCCTACTTGACAGGTCTGCAATATACCACTGTTGTTGTCCTTCGTGTCAGAATCAATATCAATCTGCAAAACAAGTAAAAAATTAAAGCTCCATATTGGTACACACAAGTAAATATAGCTGCCCCCTCCCTCCAGAAAAAGGAAAGGAAATGAAAAGCAAGTGTACAGGTCATATGAGGAGGATGAAGGCTTTGTGTCGGAGTAGTTCACTGCAGCATTAACCCAAGCAATGTACACTTTTCCAGTACAAATAGCTAAAAGTGTTCTTGGATTTCCACTTGTGTGGGGGGTGGTCAGTTACACATCACAGGCTTAACAAATTTGTGGGCTAGTATAATCAAACTCTTGACACTCTTCTGCTACAGCTATAGCTTACCAGATGGCCATAGAAAATGTTCCATAATGTCATCTTGCATTCTTCACAAACCTGTTATATAACAAATAACTGATATGCATGCTTATGCCACCAGCAAGGGAAAAACAATGCACTTGTTAAGCTATGGGAGTATTGTGAAGTGCAATCCACCAGTAAGGGTAAATTGCAACATTTTATTAAAAAAAAAACAGAAACTTACCTTTGCATCAAGTTAGTTGTGACACTAGAGGCATGTTCTGCAAACAATTAACAACATGCAGCTCTCAGGATAAACAGTTTCCTTTACCATGATACACATCTCCTTGCCTAGATGATTACTTTGATACAGTGCAGATTCAGCCTTGTTAGCACTATGAGTATGCAAATGAGGTGTTAACTCATTAGCTTTCATGAATTCCAAAATTTTCACTAAGTGCATGGAATGTAAACATGGTGTAATTACTCACACAATTGCATGCACATAAACTAACTCTGCAAGGATGAGCACTGAGAAGTGTTATCTGCTACGTGCTTGTAAAGTGGCTGATTACTTTGATTGCAGTATTAATCAAGGTATGTCAGGGAAAAGGTACTGACAAGAAATTTTGTGTCTACCATTGACTGCCTTTAGGAGATGAACATTCCTTCCTGTCTCTCAATATAATTGTGTTTGCATTTCTAAGGAAGTAGATTACTCATTGAAATATATTATCAAATGCATGACAAATCACCTAGCAATCTTTTTAGAGAAGCATAGATTTGGGAATGATGTTCACAAATTAAAGAGAAACAAAAATATGCAGTGTTCACATTTTTATTTTATATTGGATGAAGAAAGATGTTCTGCCCCGTGGCCAGAATGACAGCATCCAAATGTCTAACTTCAGATTGCACACAGCAAGGGTCAGGATTTTTTTCTGTTGCATCTGTAACGTCAATTGATACTATGTCACATACTGAGTATAGGTAACCTCTTTTTATCTTCACATAATGCATGTGGCACATAGTGATAAGAATATGGACTGAATGCTGTGGTGCCCTGGAGTTCTAATCTAGATATGGCTGTGTTTGTGTGAACATAATGATTTTTAATGAGCATGTGTTCATGCTAAAATACAACCAAGTTCAGGAAATATTAAAACTTTAACTACTTGTTTCATAATGTTTCCTCTATTTCAGTAGATCTTTTTTTTTTCTCTGCCTTGTTTGTACCCTGTTCTGCATTACTCACTTTGGGCTTGCAGTAGTCCCCAGCAATGAACTACAGTTCACTGCCTAAGGATAAAAGTGAAAAGTTTAATTTAGACTGTCTTCTTTAGTGCAAACAACCATAGCACTCTGGGTAGTATCCAGTGAAAACACACCTGCCAGGTAACTTTCTATGCAGCACAAGGTGAAAATGCAGTGATCTTAGAGAAACAAAGCAGCTGATGCTAGGTTTGAATCCAGTGAAGCGATAGTTTTAAAGAGGGGGGATATGAATACATAGTTATGCACAATTTGTGATATCATTGTGTTGCTGTTTGAAATTCAACTATTCCCAGTATTGCTAACAACATGTGAGTTGTTGTATGGCCTTTAACATTATTTAGCAGTACCTACAGTTCTGATAGTTTGTGCTAGAAATTAAAATTCAGATGTGTCAAGGAGATATGAAAAGGATGAATGCGTCACTGTAATGCACTTCTTCTTCTTCTGACCATTGCTAGATATACCCTATTCTTGAATTAAGTTTTCCTTTCATCTTTTCTCTGTCAGTTTTCTTTTCTCTTATTTATTTATTTTTTCAGTAATGCCTTTTGCTCTCCACTCGGCAGCACACACACACACACACACACACACACACACACACACACACACACACACACACACACACACACACAAACACGCCATGTTCATTTCCTAAAGAAAAAAAAAGAAAAATGTAACTTATGTTGCATTCTGTAGAGCAAGCACACCTGGCTCCAGTGTGTGGCTATCAGCACTCTTGATAGTACTTAGTGGATAAATTACACCTGCCAGATAACTATCCCATTGACACGAGGTATGAATGAAATAAATTTAGAGAAATAAGACAGGTGATGCAGGGTTTGCATCCAGTTAATTTTACAGAAAGGGATCTGAATACATATTTAGACACATTTTCTAGACAAATGAGATGTATAAAACTAAGATATTCTTAATATTACTAACAGTATGGGAACTGTCTGTCCACTTTCACATTATTTATCATTAACTCCAAACTGCAAATCTGATAATCTGTGCCATTCCAGAAATGACATTTCTGATATTGCAAGGGGATGTGAGAAGGATGAATGTATCACTTGAATGCAGTTCTTGCTCTGATCATTGCTAAATATACCCATTGTCTTATTCATTTTACTGCCAGCTTTTTTCTCTGTCATACTCTTTTTCAAATGCCTTTTGACCAAAAACAAAATTCACTTACTACGGAAGAAAGTGGAAAATGTAATTTAGGCTGGCTTGTCTAGTGCAAACATACCTGGTGGCAGTGCACAGCCATCAGCACTTTGGATAGCACTCAGTGATAAATTCAGCCTCTCATGTAACTTTCCCTATGGAGTGAAAGAAACTGATGCAGGTTTCAAATCCCGCAGACAGTTTTACAGCGGGGTCAGAATGCCATCTGTCACCAGAGTTTGCTCTGGAATGTCACAGTAAATGCACTTCATCGTTATCATTACTCTGTTTATTGCAAGGAATGTGTCATCACTGTTTGTTATAGAAGCCTGATATAATGCATCTAAGTTATGTAAAACATGACACTGATAATATTTAATGTAGAATGCACATACATAGCTATGACGTGCATAATATTTTTGTTGTAATTATTGTGTTGTCATATATCATAAGTATGTGTTTATGACACTATCCTCGGATTCTCTAATCCTCCGTGTAAGACTTAATAAGTCTTACTCGGAGGCTGCAGTCGAATGGTTTGACATCAGCGTGCCATGAATATTCATGAGGGCACACTGACTCAACCGTAACTCTTACATGGACTGAGTAGGAAAGCAGGAGGCATGTCCGATTGCCGAGCAGTCTAAATGTGCATGCCGCTGCAAGGTTTTAAAAAGCATAATGTCAACACACAAGAGCGAGTTCGCTCAAATGTACTTGCACCCAACACCACACTCCCTGACACTGTAAACCCCCATCACACTTATATAAAGTAAATAATTATATATATTTTTTTAAAACTACGATATAGCTGCCCGTATTTGTGCGTGTGTGCGCGGGTGTGCCCATTGCTTAGCTAGAGTTAGCAATTCTGACATGGAAGAGCATAAGAAAGAATGTTTATGCAAATCGCACCAAATTGCAATAGCGTAATGGTAGAGCGTATGCACAAAGAAAACGCATTCACGGTTCGAGTCCCACCACCCCCTTCTTTTTTATGTTTTAAATCAGTATTTGAAATAATACCAGACATATATGATTAAAATTTTATTAAAAGCAGTGACATGGCCAATGTATCAGTGAACAAACTAAATATTTTTAAAGGACCCAGATATATAATAGCCTGCTGTTAAGCAATGCTTTACACAGCTAAACATAGGTGCCCATAGTTTAATAGCACTTTACCCAGCTAAACAGAGGTGCCCATAGTCTAATAGCGCTTTACCCAACTAAACAGAGTTGCCCAAAGTTTAAAAGAGCTTTACCCAGCGCAATGTGTTTGCGCGGACGTACGCGCTGTGCCAACCAGGGCACCGTAGGGCACCATGGAGCAACGTAGAGCTAAGTTGCTTAAACGCAGCCACACCCCCTAGCCTGTCTAGACAGTATTAAAATAAAAGAATGACAAGGCTTGAACCCAGGACCCTGTGCATCATAATCAAAGTACAGAACCACTAAGCCATGACAACATAGAGGAAGCAGCCACTATTAACATTCATAAACTTACGAATGGTAGTTTAACCATTACTAAGCAGGTCTGCAGTTAGCTGAGAATTTTACAAAATGGCCAATCACAAAAAAGTGCGGGAAATGCGGCATAGTTAAGCCCCATAGGCGGGAATACTCGCCATAACTGATTGTAGCTCACATTTGCAGTCAGAATGGCAAGTGCAGGAGAGGGTTCACGCTTCCGAGCGAAACGTTGGGGCATCAAGGAGTCCAAATACATGGTTTGGCTCCTTGTCCACCATCATGAGTCAAGACTCCTGCAGGGCCAGTTCCAATGGACAGAGTACAAGGTAGAGGCTTGGAACTGGTTAGCTCGTGACCTCACCAGTGCCACAGGCATTACTTGGACTTGTGAGCAGGTCCGTCATCACCATGCAGACCTGAAGAGACGAAAGCAGGACCGCCTGAACCAGTGGATACAGGAGGCCCGTGGGATGCAGAATGCCCCACAACTGAGTATGTAGCCATGGAATGCAGTATGTAAGAATTGATAATGGAGTATGTATAATGGATAGGTATGTCTCAATATATCCCTTCATTTACTTTACAGCTGCAGGTGACCATGCTACGAATCAGCAAGCCTATGCTGATAGGCTGCTAAGGCTGCACCACCAGGCAGGTTAGTGATTATTCTGCATGTATTGTTATATAAAATATGGGAGAGAGCATGAAAGAAAGTGTTGTAGTCCAATAAAACAGCCATAGAATTGCCTGAATAAGTCCTCTGCATGTACTGTCAGATAAAAATGTCAGAGAGGCAGAAAAAGAGTGTAGTAACCCATTAAGAAAGGTAACACATGTCTGGAATAATATCTCTGCAGGCACTGTCATATAACATAAGTGAGTGAGCCTGAAAAAAGATTGTTCTAACCTATTAACAAAGGTATAATATGTCTTGAACATGTCTGCCATAAACACCGTTAAAACAAATAAAGGAGTGAGCCTGTGGAAAATTGTGCAATGTCATTAATAAAGGTCTAAAACCCAGAGTGTGTCTGTGTCACAGAGTCTGAAATGTTGTTGCACCTTTGCATTATACAAACAGTACTGTTTGAAAATGCAGTCCCATA
Source organism: Protopterus annectens (assembly GCF_019279795.1). NCBI lineage: Eukaryota > Metazoa > Chordata > Ceratodontiformes > Protopteridae > Protopterus > Protopterus annectens. The sequence continues at coordinate 871,362,082 of NC_056726.1, forward strand.
TAAAGTGAGTGATGGAAGTGCTAGTAGCTGTGAAACATATATACAGTCCACAATCGTCAGTTACTGGCTGGCATGAATAAGTAAACCTGGCACACATGTAGCATGTAATTATTCACCAGAAATGTGAGTGTGTGTCAGGAAATGCAGGGTTCTGTACAAATCAAAGTGAAAATGTCATGTGAAAACATCCCAGATATGTAGATAAAGAAATATAAATGCAAACAAGAAATATGTAGCAGTAACATCTGCATCCTGGACAGTTAGTATGTCAGATATAGGTCAGGCATATATCAAACTAGCCAAACCCATGACACAACCTAATGTATGGTGGTAAGTGTAATAATACAGGTAGGGGATATATACTTGCAGTCACTGGGAATGTAGTGTAGACTAAAAGGTCATTATAAAATGTTAACTGAGGTTTTTTCTACACCCTACCGTATGTGCATAAACCATGCAATTCCACACCTCATTGGGTATGTGTAACCTTAAATATTTGTTGGGACATATGTCCTATTGTTTTATAAATATTTGCATTGATGTTGATGCATGTGCCCTTTTCAAACACCACGTTCATGGTGGCCTGTTGCTACCAAACATCCCTGCATGCTGTTGGAATATCCACTGTTGTTCAATATATGCATGTGTTATGCTTGCTATTCAACTGTTGGAACCTTGGTGTGTTGGGTTAATGGGAATATTACTGCATGCTGTTACAGCTAATCTGGAATGCTGTTGTTTATGTTGTAATTAAACACACCTAATCACAGAACGTATGGGAAAGCCGGTCCCAGCAGACCCACCTGTCCCTCCTCAGTTGGGGAGTGCACCTGGCACCAGCGGCTCTGGTGCCCAGCCCGGGCTCCCCTCCTCCATTGGTCCTGTGCCAGCTTCAGGTGGAAGCACTGCAGGGGATGGGGCTCATCCCTCCCGAGCAAGCGTAGGTGGAAGAGGGCCACCTGTTACCCTTGCTAGGGTCCGGGCTGTGGTGCATAGGGAGATCCAGCGTTCAGTCGCTGATCCCCTATGCCAGCTCGAGGCGAGAGTGGCGTGTTTCTCGGGTGAGCCTGCCCGTCCTACACAGCCCTCAGCACAGCCACCCTTGGGGCTGTGAAGGTGCAGTGGTGACTGCCCATGGGTGGGGATCTCAGTTCCACTGTTACCATCTGTGGGCTCATGGGCTTGCGATTTCCAAACATCCTTCCCCGTCAATTGTGTTCACCCACCCCATGTGTCAAACTCCACCCCTGTATGCATCTTGTTTGTCTTGTCTATTTACCTCCCCAACCTACCTCCCCAAATATACCTACTTCCTCTACCTCACATTCCACTCTCACCTGAAAAAAAAATAAAAAAAGGGCAATCTGTTCCCACAAAAAAATTACGCCCCATACACAGCTGTCCAATTCGCACACATGTCTGCTGGACAAGTAAACTGATAATTCTAATTGGCAGTACAACGTATTTTGTTGTCCTCACCCCTCTCTCAGGGGTGGAAGGTTTCAAATTTCACAGCAAATTTCAAACATATGCGCAGCTGCTGCTGCTGGTAAAGAAATGGACAGCTATGGACCTTCCCTACACCCATCCTGCACATCGCGAACTGGTTTCCCTACTGTCTTTCACTTTTTGTGCTACCTTTTTCACCACTTTCCTATCTCCCCATTTTCTTTTCTTTAAAAGAAATTAGCACGGGGGTTAGCGGGAGTAAGCACTTTCAAGCAGTAGTTAGCGGGGGGTGCGCGAGTGTGAGCTTGTGTGCGCTTAGCTAAGTATTGCTAAGCATTGCGCAAACCCGTGCAAACCTGCTTACAACTGCTTAAAAGTCCCTTTGTCACTCTGTATGACAAGGCCCTTGTACTGCTCAGCAGCAAAATAAAATTCCCTTGTCAGTCTCGAACCCAGGACCTTGGACTCACCAGTCTGCATGAAGTACCACTACACCACAGCAGATTTACAATAACTTAGGGCTGAAAGCAATATATCATGCATTACCATGAGTGAATGTAAAGGGAAAATAGGAATGGCATAACACAAATCTTGTTCTGTGGGCCTTAACCAGCAGGTGTTGTGGAATTGCATGACATGACTGTGAAATGAGAATCAGCCATGCTAGTAGGGAATAATGTTACAGTAGCACCTTACAAACCCCACACAGTATCAGAGCCAGATAAACACTGGCATATTTCGATTGGTCACAGGCCAGACCTCCCAACAGTGACTGCTCTACAGTGATGACCCTGATTTGTAAACAAATGTTAGCTGTGCCCCTCTGACTCCCTGTGAAATTTACTAACAGTAGGCAGAAAGGTGGGGAATCTCACTTAATGACAAATGTCAATAAGTGAGAGTAGACACTGCTTGCACGTCAGAAAAGGTTTAGTAATGCATATGCTCTGATTCCCCCAAAGTCTGATCTGCAAAATGTCTGAAATATATCACAGGTGTATCCAGTTATATGTACCTTTCCCTGAGGCTGTTCAAATATATACATGAGAGAATCTGAGGCCTGGAAGAGTCAGAAACACACAGACATATAAGCTTGACTGCTGATACACACTCTGTAAATAGCTGTAGAATGAATCCCACAAGCATGCCCTTATGTAGAAGTACAACACAGAAATATCAAAGGATGTAGCCATGTACTGCTAGCAACCACATGTGACAATGCTATTGTTCAGGTGCTGAAAAGACTGCTGTGGTGCACAGTCAAAGAATACTAGGCTGACCTCTGTCTACCATCTGGATATGTCCACAGGTGGGAGCTACTCAGACAGACTACTAGCCTTTATAGACTTACAGGTACACAGCAACTCTGCATGTTCATTAAGATAAACATCACACAATAATAAATAATGCACTCTGCACTTCTGCACCCCTACCCAAAGGTACTATATACCCGTGTAGTCAGGCACAACCAAGGGTGTAGGTAGGCATACACAGTAGTGAAATATGTCCAGTTGTCCTGAGCAGACTGTGCTAATGTCAACACAAACAAACCACAAACTGTTCAGAAGTGAGTAACTTACTAATGACAGTGTAGCAGTTCACAAACAGTGCATGTGCCTGATATTCATAATTGGTAGTACAACACACTTAGTTGTCCTCACCTCTCTGTCAGGGGTGGAAGGTTTCAAATATCCTCCTAATGTATTGCATATGCACAGCTGTTGCTGGTAAAGAAATGGCAGCTATGGGCCCTCTCCACACCCATCCTGTACATCCTGAGCTGGTTTCCCTACTGTCTTCCCCTCTTTGTGCACCCTTTATCACCACATTCCTATCTCCCCATTTACTTTTCTGTCAAAGAAATGAGCGCAGGAGTTAGCGGGAGTGAGCACTTGTAAACAGTAGTAGTAAGCGGGTTTGCACCAGTGTGCGCATGTGTGCGCTTAGCTTAGCATTGCTAAGATATGATAAGCTAAGCCAAGCTTGGCTTAGTATTGCTAAAGTAAAATAAGTTAAGCTAAGCTTAGCTTAGCATCGCTAAGCATCACGCAAACCCACGCAAACCCGCTTACAATTGCTTAAAAGTGCCTTAGTCACTCTGTATGACAAGTCCCTTGTACTCCTCAGCAGCAAAATAAAAAACCTTGTCAGTCTCAAACTCAGGACCTTAGACTCACCAGTCTGCATAAAGTAACACTACACCACAGCAGATGTACAATAAGTTGGTGCTGAAAGAAATATAACATGCATTACAATGAGTGAATGTAAAGGGAAAATAGGAAAGCCATAGGAATACATTGCAATAACTACTGTTGTATGCCAGTTAATTCTCTAATTCGAAAAGAAAGTACATACTCCCATATATCCAGTGTTAGCATTAGGAGGTGTGAGTAAACCTACACACTGAGAAGAGTGTACTGGAAGAAGCAACAGTCAGGTTTCAGTACAACATGCATTTCACTGGCTACAACCCAGCTTCAGATATGAGACATATACCAACCTTCTGACTGAGACAACAGTGTCCACAGCAAACAAGCATGGACCCCACCTTGCAAAACTGAAAGGGCTATGCCTACCTAACCTATCATTTTATAGCAGTGCCCTGAAATCACAGTGAGAACTGCAATTACCACACAGCAGGCTGCATGCAATTACTAAATGGTGGGCACCAATTGGTGCAGAGGCCATCACATGCACATGTGCAGATACCTAGAAAAGCAGCCTGTATCTGCTGTCCACACATGCAATAATATCATTGCAACAACTGAGAGAGAGAGAGAGAGAGCACAAGTGAGAGAGACAGACAGACACAAACAGGCAGAAGGAGACAGACACTGAAAACAAACAGTAACACACAGAGGAAACAAAACCAAAAAAAAAAAAATAAATAAAAATACAACACCTACAACATACGGAGGTGAGGAATACAAAGGTAAGGTATGTAACAGATATGTATTTGGTGACATCCGAAAGATGTGTCTGAAGGGTACTCTACATACTGTGAATCATCCATATGTGGCAGCAGTCCGTATCTATATGTACATGCACATTTGCATAGGGCAAGGGACATAGTGCAACTGTTAGTGAAGGCTGGACATAAGTATGTTGTTCAAGGCTGCTATGTGCACATATGTATGTAGGTTGTAGTGTGTGGCATTGCAGACAGCAAGCAGTGCTGGTATATGTCATGTGGTGTTAAATGCTGTGGGACTGAGCTACAGGCAGTGAGGCCTGCAACAGCTATACGGCCTGAGGACAGCAGAATGCATTCTGCACAACATTGTGCAATAATATTACATAACCGTATGTCTCACAACTGTTGCATAATTGACATCCCCACCATGAAAAGTGGGCAGTATATGTGCCTATATGTGCAGCTATATGTACAGCAATGGATGTTTACATGTATGTGTATATATACATGTATATATACATATATATGTGTGTGTATAGATATATAAATATATATATATATATATATATATATATATATATATATATATATATATATATATATATATATATATATATATATATATATATATATATATGGATATAGTTAGATATATATGGATATGTATGGATAAATATAGATATATATCAATATATATGGATATATATAGATATATATATATATAGATATATATGGATATATATGGACATATATGGATATATATGGATATATGTAGATATATATATAGATATATATAGAGATGTATGGATATGTATGGATATGTATGGATATGTATAGATATGGATAGATATGGATAGATATGGATAGATAAGGATAGATATGGATAGATATGTATATATGTATGCATGTATATATATATATATATATATATATATATATATATATATATATATATATATATATTTATATATATATATCTATATATATATATATATATATATGAGAGAGAGTGAGGGAGACACCGGGTCATATGTACTGCAACAGGTGCCTGTTGCCCAAGGCATGGACTGAACACCAGTGTTGATACCGCAGTGCCATACCCCATTCCAAAACACCTTACGAAGTAACTGCCACATAGGTGGTAACCTGCCTAACACTGATGGTGTCAAAAGGGTACATGGGACACAGGTGGACAGTAGGCTCCCCTTTGATAATCATAGTGACAACAGTAGTAATGTAATCTGTCTACATGGTACGTGTTATCACAAAAGGTGTGTCATCTAGGGAAATATAGGTCGGTGTTCCCCTCTACTCATCACAATGCCCCATGTGGTATGTACCTCACATGACAACTACAGCAAGTGGAAAGGCCACAGATATACCTAACAAAGAGTAATACTGCCCTCAAACACATGCCCTATGCAGACTGACTCACAAACCACAGCTAGAGTGCGTTGCATACCGCCCACCCAGAGGTTACCACTGCCGGACATACAGAGGTATGTCACACCCATAGCAGTCAGCCAACCACCATGACAACACCTCACAATCCCTCCGGGCTACATGACCTAGGTCCCTAATCCTTGTCACCTCACTAAACAGAACATGCTGGAGGTACAGGTTCCTATTCACAAATATGCCATACTCTAGACTAAACCACTCAGTATGAACAAACAAGGCTCCTCATTAGCAGATGTCATACATACCCCTGATGATTGTTTTGGAGATAGGTAATATGCCCTGGGAGTCACCTCTGTGTATCCGATTGACAGGAGCAAGTGAAATCACATTACATGTGTGTCATAGGCCAGGGTAGCATATGACTAGGCTGCTCTAGGTCCTAGGGCGAATAGCGTATTACCTACCTATGACACAATGCACACACACATGTACTCAGTGCAATACCTGCTATGTGAGGTGGAATGAGTGTGACAGTGACTGTGTGCAAGGTTTGTAAAGATGTGATAGATTAGTGTGAGGTTGTGTCTGTCATGGTAGTTTGTGTCCTAGGTGTGAGGCTGGAGCAAGATGTGTCAGTTATTGGGATGCTGACATAGTAGGATGGCATATGTTGTGACGTAGTTCCTTGTATACGACTGTGGTGTCCCAATGTAGGCTGAAGCAATACATGTATGCTCAGTAAGTGGTACTGCTGGTGACTCCAGCTCACATATGAACTGTTGTACTACCTGAAGCTGTAGGCCTAAACAGCACAGTATGGTGTATGTTCACAGTCCCTGGTAACACTGTCTTGTGTGTTTCCTGTAGTCTGCACAGATTACATACCACAGGCATAGGTATCTGTAAGTAGGGGCACACAGTACTATAAGGTACACAGGTAATGCTCATCTATGTCGGCATACATCTGTGTGTTGTATGTATGTCTGATGTGTGTTTAACGATGCCTGTACCATGCCCGCAATGACAAGTGTGTTACAGGGAATGTGTGTGTACCTAGCAACATGTATACTCTGTTACAGCAGTATGCCAGCTATATTAACAACCGTGCACATATGTTAGGTAGGGGTATGGCATCAAAGACTAGGGTGGTTTACTGGTAATACTGTAAATGTACATGACATTCATTGCATTGGATGACATTTCTTCATGCATTAGCGTGATATATACCCCCGGGGCAAGGTTGCGCATTGTATCCCAAACAGTGTGCCGACTACTGGTGTATACTGGTGTGTTATATGGAGTGTTGCAGACACTGTCAGCCAGTTGGGGGCTGAGCACTGATATGTGGTATTGAATGTGTGTATCCTCTGATAGACAGATATATGCTATATATGGCAGTTAAGTGATATCTGTACTTCATAATGTTAAGTGTGCCACATGACATGCTCACACATATCATTTAATTGTCTTCCAGGGTTATGGCTCATCAACATAATCCATCGTATTCAGCTGCGGAGGAGCAGGAAATTCTAAACAGCCTGATGCAGCACTATAACCTGCTTTTTTTCCAGGGCCAGCCAGCACCATAATGACCGTACTGCACTGTGGGAAGACCTTGTCCGCCGGGTAAATGACATAGGCATGCATATCCGGACATATGAGCAGGTACGCCATCACTGCAGTGATTCAATTAGTCATGTCTGGCGGTGTGCGTCTGATATCCATAGGCAACAGCTTGCCACAGGTGGTGGGGTGGCCATACATCCCCCCTAACCAGAGTGGAGGAGCTGCTCCTAAGTGTGGTGGCTCCTGGCCTACAGCAGCAACAGCGTCACACATGTGTCATCATGGAGGCTTGAGCCACCCAGCAGGATGACATGGAGCATGCAGGTAATATGCCCTAGCTGTAGACTACCATTACCTGTATTGTTAGAATATGCATATGTGAGATGTGTCCTGTGTGTTTAGCAGTTGTGCTGCCTAATGTGTGCAATACTGATATTTGGAATAGTATCCATACACCTGTGACTGTTGACTGTTGTTCCACTGTCATTTAGCAAACTCACAGTAGCAATGCCACAGTTGTGGCCACTGACAAACTGTGTCATATTCTTCTAGGTCCCTCTGGTGTGACAGCAGGGCAGACAATACATGCTGGTGAGTGTGTTAACACTTTAATATTGGTAATGAAATGTGCATGTCATAGGTGAAGTGTAGTCCATGTACACGTAACACACCTATGCATAATGCATGCTGTGCATGTTTGCTGTGAGACATCAATCATCTCAGTAAAGTCAGTTGCTGCCTCAATCACATGCAATGCACAGTGCAGCAGAAACAATTGTGGCAACACTGTACTGCACATTGGATAGGCATAGTTGCTAAAGCTGTACACAACAAAACACGTTTATCATACGCAGTACACGAAAACATGCTACATTTGGCATTACCACACACCCGCTGTAAGGTCACACTTCAGTATCCCACATGTCATGCACACACACATGATATACCTCAGGGGTAGAGGCCTATCATGGGGCTGTGCAACACTTTGCAACACATGACACAGTCATGTTAGGCAATGCTCCCTATTGGGCACCTCACACACCCATGTACAAGGTGGCTGTGTAATTGTGAACTTAGCCACGGCACTGCAGTTCTGGTACAGCATGCTAGGCAGTGGTCTTGCACACATTAGTAGCTGTGAGTGACCACAAGATGCATGTTGATGATGGCACAGGGTACTACACCCCATCCAGTTACAGTGACCACAGTACTACTCATAGCAGTCATTGCTTTGCACCTCAGTGTTGTGTGTGTGTGCAAACATATGCACCTATACACAATATGCATAGCATGTTGTCTGTGTGCTTACATATGCCAGTATTCACAATATGCACAGCAGTCACCATCCACACAAAGTGTCACATATATGTCCTGGAATGCTAGTGGGTATATAGGTCACTTGACACACATTGGGTATGTGTGGTGTTTAATGTTGCAGTTGTGTAGCATGCCAAGCCATGTCTGGCACCCACATATCTGCAATATGTCCCACACTCACCATAACCACTGTACACTGGCCATGTCGAGCATTGGGATTCCTTCATGTCAACATGCACCGCATATCCTGTGTGTGTACATGGCATGCATGTGCTACACCCATGCCCACTATTATCTGCTATGGACACAGACACTGCACTCAGACATGGATATCTATGTGTCACACAGATAACACATGCAGCCATGGCATGTATACTTGTGAGTGATGATGCACAAGGCATTGCAGAGCTGATAATACCTGCACAGCAATGTTGTGTCCATGTACACATTGTGTTCCAGGGTGTAGCCAATCACTGAGCAACTACACAGTTGCATCAAAGCCATGTATACTGTCATTTAATAGGGGCGTCTACACTTGCACTGCATGGTCTTGTGCAACACATATTCTGCATGCTGACACGTGTGTGGTGACTGTCTACCTTGTGATACTGACACCCACCTTCACCCACTATAGAGTATGTGTTGGATTGCTGGTATGTGTGTGTATGTGCTGTAGTGAGGTGTGTATTAGTGTTCATGTGTGCATGTGTGCATGTGTTCATGTGTGCATGTGTCCATGTGTGCATGTGTGCATGTGTGCATGTGTGCATGTGTGCATGTGCAGACCGTAAAGTGTGTTTCCTGTCTTCCTCTCACAGGTGCTGAGTTAGGGGTTGGCGAAAGCAGCAGGCAACCTGAAGCCACTGCCATGAATAGTGGTGATGATGACACATGTATTTTGGCACAGGAAGATTTGACAGGGTCTGTCATTGGTCCGCCAGTCGACAGTACACAGCGTTCAACCCCATCTATGTGCACACTCATACTGTCAATACATGCCTCACCAGCAATGGCCATATGCGAGGGACAGCATACAGTTGGGAATGACCAGGAGAGTGTGGTACCCATGGCACTTGCATCCCCTCACAGCAGCCATAGCCATAGACCCAGAACGGTACCACAACGGCAGAGGTCCAGGGGTTCTCGGGGGAGCACCACTGGTCGTATTGCCCCTGGCAGGCATGCCCTCACAAGTCTTATGACGACCAGTATGTTCCGGGCTGTAATGCGGGCTGAGGCATGTATGGAACAGTACACCAGGCAGGGACTTAGGGCGCAGAGGGCACATTACACTGCTATCAATGACAGCATCCGTGACCTTGCCGGTGCCATCTGGACTTACACTGAGGTCATTGATAGACGTTGGAGGGAGACATTAGATGCCCTCCACAACATGTCTTCCATGAGCAAGGACCGTGCGGGATGGTTGCGACTTCGACGCATGCCAGCAACAGCAACAGCTGGCAGTGGTCGCGGATGGCCCACAGTTCACAGCCGCTCCCGTTGTGGCAGTACCAGCCCCAGCAATGCTGGGGCTGGCCTGTCCTTTGACCGTCCCAATAGACCATGTGCACGTGGCTCTGGCCAGTCCCAGCAGACACATGGGTCCAGTCATCATACCTCTGCCTCTGATGACAGTACCCAGTCAGGGTTGGACCCGATACTGTCTGTAGCACGACTGCCAGGCACAGGTACTGTGTCCATGGCTGGAGACAGTGATCTGTACAGCCTAGCAGGTACAGTCTGTGGCTGTACCACAAACTAAGTATATGGCAGCCACATGGTGGAGCTGTGTGCATGCAGACACACACACATTAACCAAACAACTAGGGCTCACACATACACACACACACACATTACTTCAACATTGGCCCATGCTGTACTGTTGTCCCTCACACACTTACCTACACACACACACACACACACACACACACACACACACACACACACACACATGTCGATTGGATGGGTCAATGTCAGGCTCTGGCAAACAACAAAACGCCCTGTGCATATGATGATACCTGTGTCGCCTCCTGTCATCTGCATCATTGACGGAGGGATAGGCGAACCTGGTGCTGATGCACAGGGTGACACTATAGCAGTGTAGCAATAATAGCAAGTTGTCAACAAGGAAGTGTAATGACATCCTTGTAGGTATATCTGAGCAGACATTATGCATCAAAGCGCTGATTGTCAATGTAGCATTGTTTACACCACTGTTAGGTCTGAGTATGTATTGTCCACCCATGTGCCACTTGGCTGAAGTGTAATGTGTTGCCAGCATGTGTTAGTGAGTGGACAGTATGTGTGTGATGTGTGCAGCACAGATTAGCAAGTGTACATCTGTGAACATGGTGGGTGCGCACTGTCTGGATATACATGCATAGTGGACACATGGGACGTGTGGCATACCCTGTCATACACAATACTCCACAGTTAACCGACCGGACCCGCAAAGGCTCGAACAAAACGTTTAGAAGGTACCAAAAAGCCTCGTACCACCAATGTTCACTTTGTGACACCAAAACACCTCACAGCAATGCCGATGTTGTCCCAGTTACACCAAACACTCCAAACTCAGCCGATAAAATGAAACAGCTTTAATAACACGAATCACCAAAAATTGCAGTACATGGGTTTAGCGCTTTCATCTACTATCGGTAGACTTCATCAGAACCAATGAAAACCATTTACCACAATCCTTTTAAAGCAATTTTGGCGCCAAAAAATATGTAAAATACATAAACATATAAATTAATACAAAACTAATATAAATAACACTCTATATGTCACAACAATATGTATAACAGTGTATTTGAAATAGTCTATCTAACATACAATATAAAATATATGATGTATAATATACAATATGATATAAAAAAAAATATATATATATATAATATATAATGAACTGTGTTCAAAATATGAACCATATTCAAAATATGAACCATATTCAAGATATAATCAGTATATAGTCCCTAGGGGTGAAACAAACTAGCCACGGTCTAAAAGCAAAAAAGGTTTAATGCTTATATGTTCATTTAGACCAGGCCAGGTAGTGGCATCACATAAAATCTGCCATTTAGTTTCCAGACAGGACAAACCTGTCTTCCAGTCACCCCCATACTCACTAACCTCTATTTTATCTAAAATACAAAATTTAAAATTGTGATGATCTCCTTTTCACTTATATGCTTACTCAAAGCATTTTCAAATCTACCTTTTAATTTTGTACAGATGTTCATAAATAATGGTTTTAAGTTTCCTTTCCGTCTTTCCAATGTAGAATCCTTGACAGCTAGAACAAGTTGCCAAGTACACCACTCTCATAGAATTGCAGTTACCTTTCTTACCAAAACATTTAGTTCTATTGTTGTTACAGAGTTTGGTAACATTACTCACATTAATGTACTGGCAATATTTACAATTTCCACATTTGTGTGTGTGTTCATCTATAGATCTTATCTTCCCCTTTTTATTTCCCCTCTCAACTATCCTCTTGATGTTAAATGAGGTTTTATACACACTAGTGGGATGAAAACCCAAAACCGATGTCATTTCCTCTGAGCCTAGAAAAATATCCCAATGCCTATTGAGAATCTGTTTAACTAAATTAGAGTAGGGATTGAACATGATGACACAAACTTTGTTTCTATCACCCATCAAGTGTTTTTGTGTGTTCTTCCCTATAAATGTACCTCCTAATAAGGGAATGTATATATTTCCCCACGACCTGATGACATACTGGGTCACATCTAATACCATTTCCTTAGGGTACCCTGTGGTAAGGAACATATTAGCCACAATGTCCATTTGTTACTCCATATCTTGTCTCATAGAACACATACGGGCTACCCTAATACATTGTCCTTAATGATGTTACGAAAAATGAGCGGTGGATGACAACTGTCATATTGTATATAATCGTTGGAGAAGGTGGACTTCCTAAAGATTTTAGATTGGAAACCTACACTTGTAGAGCTAATATAGGTATCAAGATATGGAATCCCCATCTTCTCCACTTTTAATGCGTAAATCTTAAAAAATGGATGGTACTATTGATATATGCTATAAAATTGGGTATATCTTCTTTTGGCCCTTTCCAAATGATAAAGAGGTCGTCCAAAAAACGTGTGTACAGGGCGATATGTTTATAGAAGTCACTAGGTTTCGTAGACTTCCTCCCACTCCAACATTACAAGATTTGCAAAAATGGGGGCACATGATGACCCCATCGCAACTCCTCATGTCTGTTTAAAAATTCTCCCAAAACTGGATATAGTTGTGTGAGAGGACCAGCCCCATCATATCAAGTATCAAACAAATCTTGTCCCATGTAAGATCAGAGTGTTTCCTTAAACTATTTTCAAAAAATTCTAAACCAGTAGTATAAGGAATACATGAAAATAAATCCTGGACATCTATCGTGATAAAAGTTAAATCACATGACCATAATTCTTGTTTTAATGTACATAAAAAGTCCCAAGAATCTTTCGTTAAATGCGGGACTTTACTGTAAATATGCTTACACCAGAAATCAATAGCAACCCCTATATTGAAGGTTTTAGATCTAGAGCCAGAAATAATGGGTCTAAAAGGGGGGGACTCCACACTCTTATGGATCTTAGGTATCCCCACTATTCTGGCCAATACAGGATGTTCCGTTCTAATGAATCCATATTCTTCATTGGTAATACGGTTGTCCAATAGATATTCCTCAATAGCAAGGTCTATTCTATGGTAGCCAATGTTAATCTGGTTAAGAGATGTTTGCTCATAATTACCGGAATCAAATAGAATATCATGAATGGCCTTGTTGTATGCCAGAGTGTCATATACAACCAAGCCGCCCCCCTTATCCGGTTTCATGATTCTTATATCACTGTTGGCCACAATTAAATCCAAACATTCCCTTTCACCCTTGGTTAAGTTATCAAAAAAATCTGGACATTGAATGACACCTCTCCTGATAATACCATACAAATGGTATATATCTTTACATACCATACGCTCATAATTGCACACTTGTACATTGTTAATAGGAATATACGTACTTTTTCTCACTAATGCTTTTGGTGCCTCAATCCTAATATTGTCCTTAAATTGTATAGCCAATTGGAGTCTGCGACAATATAATTTTACTTCTTTGATGGTGTCTACCAAATTAAACCTAGCAGAAGTAATAAACTTCATTCCCTTACTGAACAAGTTGAAAAAATCTTGAGAGATATACAAATTGGTGAAATTGCACACTTTGAAACCTTTGTAAGAAAAAATAGAAACTTTGTTTGCATTCCCAACCTCTACCATAGGTGAATACAAGGTAGACAAATTGACTACCCTACCATCAGATGTTGAAAGTGCGGGTGTAATGGGTGGGATGGGTGAGGAAATTCCTGGGATGTCTTTTTCAAAGGGTGTTACTTCTAAGTTCTCTCTCTCCTTTGACGATGTATGGGGGCCTGATGGAACCTTCCCCCCTGAAAATTTTCATCTTCTCCTGTTCTTTTATATCTTCCCTTTTCCCATCCTGTTTTTGGTTCGTTCATTCTATATCTATCCTGGGTAGGGTTTGGCCAGAAAAAATTTTTATATTTAAACCCCCCTTTCCAATTTTTTCCCCTTTTTAATAAAAGCCCCCCCTTTAAAAATTTTTCCCTTTTCCAATTTTTTTTTTTTCAAAAAATTTCCCCCTTTTAAAAAAAATTATAAAAATGTCCAAAAAATACCCGGGGGGTTTCCCCCCCCTTTGGGAAAACCCCCCCACCCGGGCCGGCCCCCAAAGGTACGGGGTTGGGCCCCCAAAAAGGGGGGGCCGAAAGGAACAGTGATTTCCCTTGTACACCCCCCCCTAGGCCGGGGGAACATTTCTGTGGCTGTACCACAAACTAAGTATATGGCAGCCACATGGTGGAGCTGTGTGCATGCAGACACACACACATTAACCAAACAACTAGGGCTCACACATACACACACACACACATTACTTCAACATTGGCCCATGCTGTACTGTTGTCCCTCACACACACACACACACACACACACACACACACACACACACACACACACACACACACACACACATGTCGATTGGATGGGTCAATGTCAGGCTCTGGCAAACAACAAAACGCCCTGTGCATATGATGATACCTGTGTCGCCTCCTGTCATCTGCATCATTGGCGGAGGGATAGGCGAACCTGGTGCTGATGCACAGGGTGACACTATAGCAGTGTAGCAATAATAGCAAGTTGTCAACAAGGAAGTGTAATGACATCCTTGTAGGTATATCTGAGCAGACATTATGCATCAAAGCTGATTGTCAGTGTAGCATTGTTTACACCACTGTTAGGTCTGAGTATGTATTGTCCACCCATGTGCCACTTGGCTGAAGTGTAATGTGTTGCCAGCATGTGTTAGTGAGTGGACAGTATGTGTGTGATGTGTGCACAGATTAGCAAGTGTACATCTGTGAACATGGTGGAGTGCGCACTGTCTGGATATACATGCATAGTGGACACATGGGGCGGTGGCATACCCTGTCATACACAATACTCCACAGTTAACCACCCGGACGGACCCTCAAAGGCTCGAACAAAACGTTTAGAAGGTACCAAAAGCCTGCGTACCACCAATGTTCACTTTGTGACACCAAAACACCTCACAGCAATGCCGATGTTGTCCCAGTTACACCAAACACTCCAAACTCAGCCGATAAAATGAAACAGCTTTAATAACACGAATCACCAAAATTGCAGTACATGGGTTTAGCGCTTTCATCTACTATCGTAGACTTCATCAGAACCAATGAAAACCATTTACCACAATCCTTTTAAAGCAATTTTGGCGCGAAAAGATATGTAAAATACATAAACATATAAATTAATACAAAACTAATATAAATAACACTCTATATGTCACAACAATATGTATAACAGTGTATTTGAAATAGTCTATCTAACATACAATATAAAATATATGATGTATAATATACAATATGATATAAAAAAAAATATATATATATATAATATATAATGAACTGTGTTCAAAATATGAACCATATTCAAAATATGAACCATATTCAAGATATAATCAGTATATAGTCCCTAGGGGTGAAACAAACTAGCCACGGTCTAAAAGCAAAAAAGGTTTAATGCTTATATGTTCATTTAGACCAGGCCAGGTAGTGGCATCACATAAAATCTGCCATTTAGTTTCCAGACAGGACAAACCTGTCTTCCAGTCACCCCCATACTCACTAACCTCTATTTTATCTAAAATACAAAATTTAAAATTGTGATGATCTCCTTTTCACTTATATGCTTACTCAAAGCATTTTTCAAATCTACCTTTTAATTTTGTACAGATGTTCATAAATACGGGTTTTAAGTTTCCTTTCCGTCTTTCCAATGTAGAATCCTTGACAGCTAGAACAAGTTGCCAAGTACACCACTCTCATAGAATTGCAGTTACCTTTCTTACCAAAACATTTAGTTCTATTGTTGTTACAGAGTTTGGTAACATTACTCACATTAATGTACTGGCAATATTTACAATTTCCACATTTGTGTGTGTGTTCATCTATAGATCTTATCTTCCCCTTTTATTTCCCTCTCAACTATCCTCTTGATGTTAAATGAGGTTTTATACACACTAGTGGGATGAAAACCCAAAACCGATGTCATTTCCTCTGAGCCTAGAAAAATATCCCAATGCCTATTGAGAATCTGTTTAACTAAATTAGAGTAGGGATTGAACATGATGACACAAACTTTGTTTCTATCACCCATCAAGTGTTTTGTGTGTTCTTCCCTATAAATGTACCTCCTAATAAGGGAATGTATATATTTCCCCACGACCTGATGACATACTGGGTCACATCTAATACCATTTCCTTAGGGTACCCTGTGGTAAGGAACATATTAGCCACAATGTCCATTTGTTACTCCATATCTTGTCTCATAGAACACATACGGGCTACCCTAATACATTGTCCCTTAATGATGTTACGAAAAATGAACGGTGGATGACAACTGTCATATTGTATATAATCGTTGGAGAAGGTGGACTTCCTAAAGATTTTAGATTGGAAACCTACACTTGTAGAGCTAATATAGGTATCAAGATATGGAATCCCCATCTTCTCCACTTTGTACGTAAATCTTAAAAAATGGATGGTACTATTGATATATGCTATAAAATTGGGTATATCTTCTTTTGGCCCTTTCCAAATGATAAAGAGGTCGTCCAAAAAACGTGTGTACAGGGCGATATGTTTATAGAAGTCACTAGGTTTTACGTAGACTTCCTCCCACTCCAACATTACAAGATTTGCAAAAATGGGGGCACATGATGACCCCATCGCAACTCCTCGTGTCTGTTTAAAAAATTCTCCCAAAAACTGGATATAGTTGTGTGAGAGGACCAGCCCCATCATATCAAGTATCAAACAAATCTTGTCCCATGTAAGATCAGAGTGTTTCCTTAAACTATTTTCAAAAAATTCTAAACCAGTAGTATAAGGAATACATGAAAATAAATCCTGGACATCTATCGTGATAAAAGTTAAATCACATGACCATAATTCTTGTTTTAATGTACATAAAAAGTCCCAAGAATCTTTCGTTAAATGCGGGACTTTACTGTAAATATGCTTACACCAGAAATCAATAGCAACCCCTATATTGAAGGTTTTAGATCTAGAGCCAGAAATAATGGGTCTAAAGGGGGGGACTCCACACTCTTATGGATCTTAGGTATCCCCACTATTCTGGCCAATACAGGATGTTCCGTTCTAATGAATCCATATTCTTCATTGGTAATACGGTTGTCCAATAGATATTCCTCAATAGCAAGGTCTATTCTATGGTAGCCAATGTTAATCTGGTTAAGAGATGTTTGCTCATAATTACCGGAATCAAATAGAATATCATGAATGGCCTTGTTGTATGCCAGAGTGTCATATACAACCAAGCAGCCCCTTATCCGGTTTCATGATTCTTATATCACTGTTGGCCACAATTAAATCCAAACATTCCCTTTCACCCTTGGTTAAGTTATCAAAAAAATCTGGACATTGAATGACACCTCCTGATAATACCATACAAATGGTATATATCTTTACATACCATACGCTCATAATTGCACACTTGTACATTGTTAATAGGAATATACGTACTTTTTCTCACTAATGCTTTTGGTGCCTCAATCCTAATATTGTCCTTAAATTGTATAGCCAATTGGAGTCTGCGACAATATAATTTTACTTCTTTGATGGTGTCTACCAAATTAAACCTAGCAGAAGTAATAAACTTCATTCCCTTACTGAACAAGTTGAAAAAATCTTGAGAGATATACAAATTGGTGAAATTGCACACTTTGAAACCTTTGTAAGAAAAAATAGAAACTTTGTTTGCATTCCCAACCTCTACCATAGGTGAATACAAGGTAGACAAATTGACTACCCTACCATCAGATGTTGAAAGTGCGGGTGTAATGGGTGGGATGGGTGAGGAAATTCCTGGGATGTCTTTTTCAAAGGGTGTTACTTCTAAGTTCTCTCTCTCCTTTGACGATGTATGGGGGCCTGATGGAACCTTCCCCCCTGAAAATTTTCATCTTCTCCTGTTCTTTTATATCTTCCCTTTTCCCATCCTGTTTTTGGTTCGTTCATTCTATATCTATCCTGGGTAGGGTTTGGCCAAATATATACCCTTTCCATTCTATATGCCTTCAAATCCCTTTCCAATTTATCAAGTTTCCTATTATAAATGTCGAATGCCTTGGTTTTAGCCACTCTAAACTGTTTTTCAAACAAATCCTGCCAAGAATCAAAATCTGGGTCCTGAGTTATTTCTTCACACAACTGTTCAATATCCATGACTAAACCACCTATTTTTTCGTCATTAAATTTCATAAACAGTTTCATGAATTCAAACCCAAAGTTGTCAAATAAATTATTAAATTCACACATCACTGCTCCACTGTAAGGAATCCCCAGTGGTAATTTAAAGAATCTCAAACCTCTGGGCACAATTTTAAGTAATAAACATTTTTCCAAATAGCCATTGTCAATTTTGGCCCCTTTAATCTGTACTAATTTTTTACCCAATAAATATATTTTGGTTTTTATAGACTCATTGTAAGGTTTCACATCTTTATAATCACATTTAGTTCTACTTCTCATATCAGTACTGTTACTAAAATCATATTCATCACACATAAAATCTTTCACAACATCAGTATTGTAAAGTCCAACATATTTCTTTTTATTTTTATTATTACCATTACTGATATAACTGTTAGGTAATATATTGTTCTTGATGTTCTTTGTTTTAGTCCTAACAGAAGGGCTACTATTGTGATCATTAATAACAGTACCTTGATCTTGAACACCCCTTCTGTTAGCCATGGATGCATACGTTTTCATCTTTTCTTTTTGTTTGGGCTTGGCGCCCATACGTAATGTGTCTTCCCTAGAATGGAAGAAACTAAAGTCAAATGTGAAATCACCTTCATCCAAATGCTGAAAATCTGCGTCTTTGTTATCCACAGTTAAGCATACTTGCGGCGTATTTGTAATGTTTTTAAACGCTTATCCATTCGGTATACTGTTAAAGCTATCCCCTCCCTCCACACCCGGTGGAGTCAAAATGAGTGAAATAGCTGGTGAAATAGTAGTCGGATGGATGTCCGAACCCTTAGACATCGGCAACGCTTCCACATCCTCGACCGCTGGTCTGGTGAGTGAGGAAACCAGCTGCAGCAGTTTGCTGACATCTTCCTGTAGCGACGTGACCTCTGCACGCAACTCCTGGAATTCCGTTCTGCTCAATGAAGCACTCAAGGAGCCCGACTCGGCCATGTAGTCAACTTGGTAACAGCAATACAGGAACAACCTACTCCACAGTTAACCGACCGGACCCTCAAAGGCTCGAACAAAACGTTTAGAAGGTACCAAAAAGCCTCGTACCACCAATGTTCACTTTGTGACACCAAAACACCTCACAGCAATGCCGATGTTGTCCCAGTTACACCAAACACTCCAAACTTAGTTTTGTATTAATTTATATGTTTATGTATTTTACATATTTTACATATTTTTTGGCGCCAAAATTGCTTTAAAAGGATTGTGGTAAATGGTTTTCATTGGTTCTGATGAAGTCTACCGATAGTAGATGAAAGCGCTAAACCCATGTACTGCAATTTTTGGTGATTCGTGTTATTAAAGCTGTTTCATTTTATCGGCTGAGTTTCTAAACGTTTTGTTCGAGCCTTTGAGGGTCCGGTCGGTTAACTGTGGAGTAGGTTGTTCCTGTATTGCTGTTACCAAGTTGACTACATGGCCGAGTCGGGCTCCTTGAGTGCTTCATTGAGCAGAACGGAATTCCAGGAGTTGCGTGCAGAGGTCACGTCGCTACAGGAAGATGTCAGCAAACTGCTGCAGCTGGTTTCCTCACTCACCAGACCAGCGGTCGAGGATGTGGAAGCGTTGCCGATGTCTAAGGGTTCGGACATCCATCCGACTACTATTTCACCAGCTATTTCACTCATTTTGACTCCACCGGGTGTGGAGGGAGGGGATAGCTTTAACAGTATACCGAATGGACAAGCGTTTAAAAACATTACAAATACGCCGCAAGTATGCTTAACTGTGGATAACAAAGACACAGATTTTCAGCATTTGGATGAAGGTGATTTCACATTTGACTTTAGTTTCTTCCATTCTAGGGAAGACACATTACGTATGGGCGCCAAGCCCAAACAAAAAGAAAAGATGAAAACGTATGCATCCATGGCTAACAGAAGGGGTGTTCAAGATCAAGGTACTGTTATTAATGATCACAATAGTAGCCCTTCTGTTAGGACTAAAACAAAGAACATCAAGAACAATATATTACCTAACAGTTATATCAGTAATGGTAATAATAAAAATAAAAAGAAATATGTTGGACTTTACAATACTGATGTTGTGAAAGATTTTATGTGTGATGAATATGATTTTAGTAACAGTACTGATATGAGAAGTAGAACTAAATGTGATTATAAAGATGTGAAACCTTACAATGAGTCTATAAAAACCAAAATATATTTATTGGGTAAAAAATTAGTACAGATTAAAGGGGCCAAAATTGACAATGGCTATTTGGAAAAATGTTTATTACTTAAAATTGTGCCCAGAGGTTTGAGATTCTTTAAATTACCACTGGGGATTCCTTACAGTGGAGCAGTGATGTGTGAATTTAATAATTTATTTGACAACTTTGGGTTTGAATTCATGAAACTGTTTATGAAATTTAATGACGAAAAAATAGGTGGTTTAGTCATGGATATTGAACAGTTGTGTGAAGAAATAACTCAGGACCCAGATTTTGATTCTTGGCAGGATTTGTTTGAAAAACAGTTTAGAGTGGCTAAAACCAAGGCATTCGACATTTATAATAGGAAACTTGATAAATTGGAAAGGGATTTGAAGGCATATAGAATGGAAAGGGTATATATTTGGCCAAACCCTACCCAGGATAGATATAGAATGAACGAACCAAAAACAGGATGGGAAAAGGGAAGATATAAAAGAACAGGAGAAGATGAAAATTTTCAGGGGGGAAGGTTCCATCAGGCCCCCATACATTGTCAAAGGAGAGAGAGAACTTAGAAGTAACACCCTTTGAAAAAGACATCCCAGGAATTTCCTCACCCATCCCACCCATTACACCCGCACTTTCAACATCTGATGGTAGGGTAGTCAATTTGTCTACCTTGTATTCACCTATGGTAGAGGTTGGGAATGCAAACAAAGTTTCTATTTTTTCTTACAAAGGTTTCAAAGTGTACAATTTCACCAATTTGTATATCTCTCAAGATTTTTTCAACTTGTTCAGTAAGGGAATGAAGTTTATTCCTTCTGCTAGGTTTAATTTGGTAGACACCATCAAAGAAGTAAAATTATATTGTTGCCGACTCCAATTGGCTATACAATTTAAGGACAATATTAGGATTGAGGCACCAAAAGCATTAGTGAGAAAAAGTACGTATATTCCTATTAACAATGTACAAGTGTGCAATTATGAGCGTATGGTATGTAAAGATATATACCATTTGTATGGTAATATCAGGAGAGGTGTCATTCAATGTCCAGATTTTTTTGATAACTTAACCAAGGGTGAAAGGGAATGTTTGGATTTAATTGTGGCCAACAGTGATATAAGAATCATGAAACCGGATAAGGGGGGCGGCTTGGTTGTATATGACACTCTGGCATACAACAAGGCCATTCATGATATTCTATTTGATTCCGGTAATTATGAGCAAACATCTCTTAACCAGATTAACATTGGCTACCATAGAATAGACCTTGCTATTGAGGAATATCTATTGGACAACCGTATTACCAATGAAGAATATGGATTCATTAGAATGGAACATCCTGTATTGGCCAGAATAGTGGGGATACCTAAGATCCATAAGAGTGTGGAGTCCCCCCCTTTTAGACCCATTATTTCTGGCTCTAGATCTAAAACCTTCAATATAGGGGTTGCTATTGATTTCTGGTGTAAGCATATTTACAGTAAAGTCCTGCATTTAACGAAAGATTCTTGGGACTTTTTATGTACATTAAAACAAGAATTATGGTCATGTGATTTAACTTTTATCACGATAGATGTCCAGGATTTATTTTCATGTATTCCTTATACTACTGGTTTAGAATTTTTTGAAAATAGTTTAAGGAAACACTCTGATCTTACATGGGACAAGATTTGTTTGATACTTGATATGATGGGGCTGGTCCTCTCACACAACTATATCCAGTTTTTGGGAGAATTTTTTAAACAGACACGAGGAGTTGCGATGGGGTCATCATGTGCCCCATTTTTGCAAATCTTGTAATGTTGGAGTGGGAGGAAGTCTACGTAAAACCTAGTGACTTCTATAAACATATCGCCCTGTACACACGTTTTTGGACCTCTTTATCATTTGGAAAGGGCCAAAAGAAGATATACCCAATTTTATAGCATATATCAATAGTACCACCCATTTTTTAAGATTTACGTACAAAGTGGAGAAGATGGGGATTCCATATCTTGATACCTATATTAGCTCTACAAGTGTAGGTTTCCAATCTAAAATCTTTAGGAAGTCCACCTTCTCCAACGATTATATACAATATGACAGTTGTCATCCACCGTTCATTTTTCGTAACATCATTAAGGGACAATGTATTAGGGTAGCCCGTATGTGTTCTATGAGACAAGATATGGAGGAACAAATGGACATTGTGGCTAATATGTTCCTTACCAGAGGGTACCCTAAGGAAATGGTATTAGATGTGACCCAGTATGTCATCAGGTCGTGGGGAAATATATACATTCCCTTATTAGGAGGTACATTTATAGGGAAGAACACACAAAAACACTTGATGGGTGATAGAAACAAAGTTTGTGTCATCATGTTCAATCCCTACTCTAATTTAGTTAAACAGATTCTCAATAGGCATTGGGATATTTTTCTAGGCTCAGAGGAAATGACATCGGTTTTGGGTTTTCATCCCACTAGTGTATAAAACCTCATTTAACATCAAGAGGATAGTTGAGAGGGGAAATAAAAAGGGGAAGATAAGATCTATAGATGAACACACACACAAATGTGGAAATTGTAAATATTGCCAGTACATTAATGTGAGTAATGTTACCAAACTCTGTAACAACAATAGAACTAAATGTTTTGGTAAGAAAGGTAACTGCAATTCTATGAGAGTGGTGTACTTGGCAACTTGTTCTAGCTGTCAAGGATTCTACATTGGAAAGACGGAAAGGAAACTTAAAACCCGTATTTATGAACATCTGTACAAAATTAAAAGGTAGATTTGAAAAATGCTTTGAGTAAGCATATAAGTGAAAAAGGAGATCATCACAATTTTAAATTTTGTATTTTAGATAAAATAGAGGTTAGTGAGTATGGGGGTGACTGGAAGACAGGTTTGTCCTGTCTGGAAACTAAATGGCAGATTTTATGTGATGCCACTACCTGGCCTGGTCTAAATGAACATATAAGCATTAAACCTTTTTTGCTTTTAGACCGTGGCTAGTTTGTTTCACCCCTAGGGACTATATTCTGATTATATCTTGAATATGGTTCATATTTTGAATATGGTTCATATTTTGAACACAGTTCATTATATATTATATATATATATATTTTTTTTATATCATATTGTATATTATACATCATATATTTTATATTGTATGTTAGATAGACTATTTCAAATACACTGTTATACATATTGTTGTGACATATAGAGTGTTATTTATATTAGTTTTGTATTAATTTATATGTTTATGTATTTTACATATTTTTGGCGCCAAAATTGCTTTAAAAGGATTGTGGTAAATGGTTTTCATTGGTTCTGATGAAGTCTACCGATAGTAGATGAAAGCGCTAAACCCATGTACTGCAATTTTTGGTGATCCGTGTTATTAAAGCTGTTTCATTTTATCGGCTGAGTTTGGAGTGTTTGGTGTAACTGGGACAACATCGGCATTGCTGTGAGGTGTTTTGGTGTCACAAAGTGAACATTGGTGGTACGAGGCTTTTTGGTACCTTCTAAACGTTTTGTTCGAGCCTTTGAGGGTCCGGTCGGTTAACTGTCATACACAATGTTAACATCTCATAGTATCTTT
Source organism: Protopterus annectens (assembly GCF_019279795.1). Taxonomy (NCBI): domain Eukaryota; kingdom Metazoa; phylum Chordata; order Ceratodontiformes; family Protopteridae; genus Protopterus; species Protopterus annectens. Next base: position 871,386,404 of record NC_056726.1, read on the forward strand.
CAATGGCCAGTATGCATTCTACTACAATCATGTACTAACATGGGTAGACATGTGTATGACATGGGTTGACACTATGCTGTGGGTGATACCATTAATATCTGTCAATGATTTGCAGTCTGGTAGTATACACAACCTCAACAGCATGACTATAAGCAATCTTTGGATGATGTCCTGACAAATGACACACAGTAGTAGGGAACCCAGTAACAACTGTATCCTTCCGGTGCTACACTATAACACTAACCAGTGGTAATGACCACCACCCATTCCTCTGACCATACCTGTTTGACATATGGCCGCCTTAGTTACATGCAGACACACTAGGGATGTGTCCATCCAAATCTGGAAATGCATGGATTGGCCTACAATGCATTCCCTGGATGGGACACATATCCTACACAAGGGTATCATACAGACAGATACCTGTTGTCTGATACATGCTGTATAGCAGTAACCCGACTATGGCATAGTCATCCTCATGTACTATACATACTATCCCGTCAATACCACACAGGTGGTAGCCCTCAACATGTATGTTGGGTACCAATGTGTACATACAGCCTCATGTTATGTCATGTGTCCCTTGATATTCACATATCCATAGGTATTGTGGAGTCCCAAGGTGTATCACGTAAGACATTAGAGACCTGAATGCATATCCACAAGGCAGTTGTACACCTATAAAGACTGTCCATTCTTGGCAGTCTTTGGTGTGTATGACCATGTCTGACATATACCCCAGGCATATACCCTCACTCACACTACTCTTAAGTAACTGTCATGGGTGTGTGTGCCACAGATGACCTTGACCACAGAACACAACAGTGGACGGCCTTGTCACATACATACATATGTGACCTACGATCTGAGAAGCAGCGGCACAACCTGTCAATGGAAACAAATGTATTCATGTAGTATGCAGGCTTCACACCTATGCACTGATTGAAGGGACATGTACACATATATATTTGCCACGCAGATACCTGATGTGTGTAATGCACTTACTGTTGTAATCATACTATGTCATACCATAGTAAAAGCAAAACCCACACTGCATTGACCAACAGTGGCACACACACAGTCAGCATTTGCAGGATTAAAACCCCTACCTAGCTATGTTATGATACTAGAGATCGATGCATTAACATGGCATGCTATCTGCTTTACTGTGTAGTTTCCCTTCTCTGGCTGTATTTGTAGGATGGTGACATCATCAGTCTTTCCAAAGAGGAATGTACCTCTTTTAGTGTGTTTTTCCAGTCTCCAAAAAGGGTACTCCTTTCAAAGACAATTGCACACATACACACCCCCCCACACACACACTGTGCAGGATTCAACCCCCTACTTACCTATGTTATGATACTAGAGAAAGACGCATTAATATTGTGCGCTATTTACTTTACTGGCTGGTTTCCCTTCTCCTGCTGTATTTGTAGGATGGTGACATCATCAGACATTCCAAAGAGGAATGTACCTCTTTTAGTGAGTTTTCCCAGTCTCCAAAATGGGGACACCTCTCAAAGGAAACTGCACACATATACACCACCCCCTACCCACACAGTTTGCAGGATTCAAACCCCTACCTAACTATGTTCAGATACTAGAGAGAAATGCATTAACACGGCGCGCTATTTGCTTGACTGGCTGGTTTCCCTTCTCCTGTATTTATAGGATGGTGACATCATCAGACTGGACATGGTGATGTGTGTACACTTTGTTTTATGCCATTCCAGGAATGGTCCATGTGGGTCAGCAGGTGTCAACAGCTTGAATAAGACCTCAGAATCATTACCTTGTGTGATCTATCTGTGGACACATTGACATTCTGTCATATGTCAACACATATTTATGCACAGCTTGTTGGTTTTGTGGATACTACATGTCTGGGATGTTGATAAAGGGCTATTCAAAGTCTATGTGACACATGTGTAGATGTGTTCATTGATGTATATCCTGGGTGGCTGCCTTGCAAACAGTCTAGCATGTTTGGGAACCATGATCCGCACATGAACATACCACAGTTGGTAGGGTTGTGTGTATGTCATCTTCCAATAGCTCTGTTTATGACTGCAACCATGATGGACTCCATGACCTTGCAGATCAGACTTCATAGGCATACTGGACTTGACTTCCCATGGTGTGTTGTGCACCAACACTTGTGGGGAGTGCCATATGTAGCTTTGACACATTCAACAGTTCCACATCCTGTGTAGGGGGTGAGACTCAGCTGACTGTTCAGGTGCATGATCTGTTTGTTCTGTAGTTTGTGCATGACACATATTGGGAATCAATATATTCCACTTGCTGCCATGCTTTTGGCAGTGGGGGTAGCTGCTCATCCATTCTACATGTGATATCTCCTGGTATGATGATATGGACTATTGTCAGTGGGAGATGGGTATGTACATATGGGCCTGTCTGTCATGATGTCGGCATTGCCACTCAGGTACAGTTGGACCTGACTCAGGACATATATGGGTGTACATTGCTATTTATGACATAGCTGAAGGAGGTGTCATGATTCAGTCTGGACTCCTTCTCAGCTACTCTTTACAAAACACCAACGGACATGAGCACTAATCCTTGTTATACTCTTTTACACACTTAACACCCTACTGATCCTTTATGATCAGGCTACTGAGTATGTCATGATAATATCCTGGCATGTCCAGGGGTCAGTTTTGTGTGTACTCTTCAGTCCAGCTGGTGGATATTGTGATATTGACACAATGTCACATCTGCCTCATGTACACAGATAACCCTCTCCTCCTCCCGACAAACTCAGATGCATGTGTGAGATGCACCTACATAGACATACAGGGTGCTGAACTCTCTCGACCAATGACTGGCACAGTCTATCAGGTGGTGAAGGTAATCACACACACCACATATCAGTCTCACATATCCACTAGCAACAGCACTCAAACCACATTATCACACATAGACATACTAGGATGCTGTAAATGTACTCTGCCTAAGCAGCAGAGACCTCCGAAGAAGACGCACACACACCTGCTACCCCACTACAATACCCACATATCACATAGTTCACAATGTCAGTGTGCCACACAGTCACTGCCCTTTGGGCTAAACAACACACCTAATACACTTGTAATAGGTGACACTTATTGTCAGACACACTGACGTACCACTCACCAGCCCTAACAAGGGAATAGTCACTTTGGGCTGTCTGTTGGGTGCCAGGATCTGCCGCATAACACAGGCAGTCAGGTCACTCCAAAGCAAGTACAGGATTGGCACCATCATTGTCCATGCTGGTGTGTATAATCTCAGACGTTACTCTCTGGAGCACATGACATGATACATGGAGGAACACTCTGATCATGTAGCCCAGACCAGTATGACCCTGACCTTGTCTAGCATCTTACACCCACCAATTATGATGTCACAGTATACGGACACACATATCACATTTAGCAGTTGCCTAACAAATTTGTTTAATTCATAGGGGATACAGTGTCTGTCAGCCTATGGTGACATGCTCAACATGCCACGTAGCTTCACTATGAACAGCTTGCACCTGTCACCCTTGGACTTTGGAATGCTGACTAAGGCTCTTGCTACCACCATAGTGCCTTTTTTAAACAGGGTTCAGAAGACAAACCCACCTCCATAGACACTACAGGTTAAATGAAACTAAGGGTAATGCTGCTCATCAACAGTTGTGTTACCCTCATATTGCGGCCACTCAGGACTCTCCTCAGTATTGAGGATAGTGATATCTGTGCACTGACAGATGCCTGGTTCAGGCTCGCTTATGCACACCAGCACTACCAGGTTATGTTTCATACCATGCTGTCTGACAACAAGACTTGGAACAGACAACACAACTAGGGGAAGTATCCATATACATCACAGATACACACCTACGGGTTAGTAGCACTGCACAAAGCATCACAGACCACACATATACAACTACCATTGTGCAATACTGCCTTTCAGTTTGTTGCCTGCTACAGAACACACTCCCAAACTCAGGAACCACACTCGGCTTTCGTGGGAACTATGGGGAATATGAAGGTCTCCACAAACACCATTATATTGTGTGACTTCATTTACACAAATATTGACTGGGGATACTACTCAAGCCCCAACACCCTCAACCAAAAGTCGATACAATTTGTAGACTCATATGCTATGGCACAACCAGTCAGCACAGCCACAAGGGGGAATACATATTGGACCTGATCATCACCAACATGGGAACTCTATGTTCCACACCGGCAATATACCCCTCATTGGTAAGGTCAGAACATACATGTATCTCACTGGACATACATATACCCTCCACACACCCATTCTGGGTAATCATGATGAACTTCTCATGAGCCAACGTCTCACTTCACCGAAGCAAGGTGGTATCCTTCAGAGACCCTGAGACAGTGGCAAATACGGCTCACACTGCTACATCCTTTACATACTCATTCTATGGACACCTAGTGGACTAAATGGATTGTGTTATCCCAGATAACAACAGGACTCACTACTCCAATGGCAGGGGACCTGTCTGGTAGACCCCAGCCATTAATAAGCTGTACAACGTCAGGAGGAAGCTACTACAAGATAGACCACAATCCCAGACTGGGAAGGCATCTGTGATCTGTACTAGCAGACAGCTACAATCACTCATGAACTTTTCTAAGGGCCGCTTCTACCAGACAATTGCAACAGACACGTAGGACTATCACACGGCCTTCTTCAGTTATGTCAGGAACCTGGGTGGGCACTCAATGATATGTTGTGAGTTACTGCATACTGACTAAACCTACCCTGAACCCACTGGCATTGCCAACATCCTGGCAAACAGGTTCAGTGCAGATGTCTCCCACCCATCCCCCCTAAGGAGCAACTATCCATCCCAACAGAGTATAACCTCCCTGACATCACACAGTAACAGGTGAGTGCTGCCATCCCCAAAGCGTACATCACAGTATCAATGTGACCAGACGGTGTCCCAGCCTGCATCTTACATGAGCATCATGACGGACGCAACCCTCACATTACATCACTGTTCAATATTGGAGTTACCACAGGATATGAACCCAAGGAATGGTGTACAGCGACAGTGGTCCCACTCCACAGAATTGGTGCCACAATGGACCACAGACAATATTGCCCTATAAGCCTAAGTAGCCTGTACTTCAAAGCTATGGAGCGTATTGTCATGGGACTCATACACATAGACATCAGGAACCTACAGACACTATGTCCTACACATTTCAGCATTGTTGTGGGCAGATCTTGCCTCTTGAACCTGTTTGTATTCTTTAAATGGCTAACAGGTCCATTGACATAGGGACGGCTGTCCACACAGCCTACCTGAACCTTGCAAAACCCTTCAACACAATAACCCACTGGGCCATTATGCATAGGCTCACCAGCATCGATATGGACACATATCTCACACGATGGATTGATACCTGGATCAGGGATAGCACCCACATTGTCAGAATTGCAGGTGCCATGTCTGACTATACACCAGTTACACGTGGCATCCCACACGGCTGCGGTCCTGGGATCTCTCTTGTTCAGTATATATTTGTCTGATGTACAAGCTACCACAGGGGGAATATGGCTGAACATGTTTGCACTTGACTGCAAACTGGGTGCCATGATCAACTCTCCAGCTGCCACATGCATACTCAAACAGGGTCTCACAGAGATGGATGACTGGTGCCTGAGCCATGGCCTACAGCTAAATGCCATTAGTTGCATAATCATCCCTTTTGGGAATAACAATATGCCCACACATTACCACATAGGTAGTACTCCATTACATATGGTAGGAGTTGGTAGGGGTTTGGGGACATGACTTGTTCGTACTGTCACCTTTGACATTCACGTTGCCAAAGTGGTTGGACACACCTTCTATGTGGGCCACCTTATCCCATATGGTTTCACATCTAGATCGAGTGAGGTCATTGTGCCCCTATACTCATCACATCCATGCTTGGTTACAATGCCACATTTGGGGTGTACCTTACCCGACACCTGCAGCAACTGCACTGGCAATGGAAGTTCCTCACCAAGCAGATCTAGGGACTCACACAGATGCCCTGCACAGTTCAGATGCAGTAACTTCAGCTCTACTCAGTCACTTACCACCTACTCAGATATGATGTGTGCCTGTTGTTTACAGATATACCCAACTCAGAATTACTGGACATGCTCCACCTCAGGATATCCGACTCCCTTGGAGCTACACACTCCAGGGACGTATACCTCAGCACAGATGTTAATAGGACATTGTGGAGGGACAGATTCTTATCCCAGAGGCTCCACTCACTACAGAATGTAATCCCAGTTTCACATAGGCAGAGCCACCCACTGACCACTTACAGGAGACATCTTGACGACTGTGTGGGTGATCGTATGTTTACCCCTGGGATATCTTCTGTGTCCCTGCTAGACAGAGGCACACTAGCCTAAACGTACATGGGCTATCTTGTGTGACCTACTATTCACACACACAGTGTAGTAATCTGACAGGGTTACGAATGCCAAACACACTCTGGCTAGGCTTGTACATGCCCTAGGGCAGATAGCCTATTATCGACCTCTGAACCTATGCTAATGTTCAAGATGCACAATGTTTATTGCTGATACTGTTTGCAGGTCTTTATCATCTTTGCTTTACCAGTTTCTATGAACAACTTCGGTATCTGCAGAACATATTTGATTATGACAGGGTTCCACTATATTATAGATGTGTCTGTTGTCATATAACTGTGTGCACAGGGCAGATTGCTGTATAGTGACAGGTTCCTGGGTTAACACATGCAACTGCCAGATATGCGTGGCCCACCGCTGTACTCAGACATGGCCTAAGTGTGTGAGCATGCCCAGTTCTGCCATTCCATGTTTTGTTGCCTGACACTTGTCTAATTTATTCAAGTGTGTGAGCATGCCCAGTGTGACCTTTCAGTATGTTGCTATCTGAGGTCCACTACATTTGTTGATGTGTGCGAACATGACTGATATTAACATTTATACTGTGTGTGTTGGAAGTCAGGTTCTGTTCTCACTGCAGGACTCACGTTTGTGTTATAAGTCAACAAGGATTATGCTGTGCCTGCAGGGTTTCCATGAAATAATTTGCATAGACTTATCAACATTCCTTCATACAGACTGATCACTGCAATGCTGTCATGGTTTAGTGGTTCAGTACTTTGGCTATAGTGCACCGTATCCTGGGTTCGAGGCCCATCCCTGCTTTATATTTTCATACTGAGCAGACCAGACTGCTTAAGGGCCAGTTAAGCAAATATGAGCATGTTGGCTTTTGTTCAGTTATTCCCTACTTAGACCAGGCTTGTCCGACATTGCTCAATATTCACAAATATTGCTGGACATTGCCCAATATTACTGAACATTGACCACAGTTGTGCTAGTTGGTGTGTGCAATTTTGTTTGCATATACTACATGGTGGTAAATGCTGTTTAGCACTGCTTTATATTGCTTAACACATGGCAGTCATGCCTTAGGTGGTGCTGCAGGGCTGCCTATGTTGGATGCACATACTACACTCCCTGTACATGTTTGAAAGTAGGTAGTGTCAACTTAGGCATCCCTTTTACTATATGTGCAAGTCAGAGAGAGGTATCATTTCCAGAATTCCTACTGAGCCAGTGTATGTGCTATGCGTTGCCTCTTTGCCAAGGCCAAAGCATACTGGGCATGCCTCCTTCTGCCTACTGGGGCAGGCTCAGGTTGTTCCTCCTCCGAGTCACGCTCTGCCTGTGATGGCCTTGGCAATGATGGGGGGCTGCTTGGCCCAGGCCTATGCTGGTCCTGCTGCAGCTGTTTTTGCAGGATCATATTATGTAGCATAGCACATACCATGACAATTTGGGTACATGTAGTTGTTGAGTACTGCAAGGCTCCACCAGATGTGTCCAGGCACCAGAATCGTGACTTGAGCAGCCCAAACACACGCTCTATTACATTACGTGTTTGTGCGTGTGCCTCATTATTGCGTTCCTGTTCAGGTGTGTGTGCGTTTCTGATGGGTGTCATCAGCCACGGCTCCAGTGCATAGCCAGCATCCCCCACTAGGTGACCATGTGGGATGTCCCCATTGGCAAATGTCTGGTACAGCTGCGTCAGATGCCAGATATGGGAATTATGGTAGCTTCCAGGGCAGCCTGCACACACAATCAGTATCATGCCCTGGGCATCACACATGACCTGGCAGTTGATGGAGGGGAAGCCCTTGCGGTTGAAGTAGACCCTACCCCGCTCGCCGGCTGGTGCTTTGATGCGTATGTGCGTGCAGTCCATTGCACCCACTACCTCAGGGTATTCCGCTATTTGCTGGAAGAGACACATATTGCTGGCCAATACCTCACGGGAATTGGGGAAATATACATGATCACTGACATGTGCTGACATGGCATCCAGGAACTGGTGTAGTACCCTGGATGCTGATGCTTGTGATATCCCCATCATATCACCAGTTGGTCTCTGGAAGGTACCTTTTTTTAATATTCTTAGGCTAACACATACCTTGGTTTCCACTGGGATGGGTTCCCCTCTGTTGGTTTTGTGTGTGAGGAGTGGCCTGCACAGCTCAACAATTTTCTGCAGGAGGTTTCTGTCCACTCTATAGCACTTCACTATCTCCAGCTCATGTAGCCCCTGGTAGGTTACCCTGGGCCTGTACACTCTTCTCTGTCTCCTCACTGTGGGTTGTCCAGCAGCATTTCCATTGTCACCACCCTCAGCATGTTGCATATGTCGCCTTATAACAGCAATGGCAGCCCCTAACATTTCTTTGTCTCAGTAAAGCTTTTTCAGTTTTCACTTCTATTAGCTTACTGCAGTGTCTGTTGTGAGAAACATAATGGACTGTTGTTTGCAGAGTTTTAAGTGCTAGGCTGGGCTGGGCTAGTGTACTGCCTGTGTAATTGCCTGATTCTGATTGTTTTCACCTGCTAGCTCTGCTAGTACTCCCTGGTAGCTTCCTACTATTTGTTGTGCTTCCTTTTTCCTTTCTGTTTCCTCGTGGGGGAGCGCGCGTACACAAGCCCAAACAAGCACACAGCAGCTAACACGCATGCACACATGCTTACATGGACTAAAACTTGCTTATTCAGGTTAAACCGCGCGCACACCAGCACAAACGTGTTTACAACTCTTTAAACAGCCTTATATATGCTTACTCCGGCTTAAACGCATGCACTCACCCTTACACTCATGCACTCTGTTTTACTCGGGTTTACACACGTGCACATGCACGCATACCCACTCAGCAAGAAACTTTGGTGTTATCCACGGCATACACCTTCCATTTCTTGCCTTTCCCTAGCCTACCTGTTGACACACCTCTTTCCATGATGTGTAAATGACAGCTGACACATGCCACTCTGCTCCAATGAGCTTCACTTCTTTCATACATACCCCCCTCGTGATGTCACCTATCTTCTACTCTGTTACTCCCCATATCCTACTCCTACACTCCACTGACTGTGCTCATTTGCTATGTAAACTTGCGATTCACTATCCTAATGGTCATTTACATAGGATTGCCTAGTAATGCTTGGTTACATGTCTTAGACTGAGCTTCCCCCCTTGGCAACCTCTACTCGGTGGCCATGTTGTCTTCAGCCTGCCATTCCCTTGCATTGTACATTAACAATTTCAATAAAATCCACATTTTTGGGTTTTAATTTGTAGTATTCATGGTTTTAGAGCACAGCCCGTTTGTGCGGCTCTGCGCTACGCTTAAACATCGGAAATCGGGGAAAAAAAATATTTTTATTTTCATATTGCATCAGGAAACATTTCACATGGCCGTATATTTGGCCATTGGCATGCTTCCTGCACTGGATGCAACCTTTATTTGAAGCTGTCACAGCTCCGTTTTGCTATTTGCAGAACGGTACTCATTGTCACCTGAGTACATTTCTACAAATAACACTGCTCTTAATCGGACAGGTTCAGGTTTCCTGAATCGCAAATCTACCTCATTTGCATGCCTTTTGCCTGCAATTGAGGTAATTTGCATATCTCAGCCCTGTCCATGTAAGAGCCATTTTAGGAGCTCTCTTACACGCCCCTACAGACTGTTCCTGGATCGCTCGTCGGACATGATGGCTGCATGGAGTCTTACTCTACTCTAAGACTCCGTGCAAGCCTTCGTGAATCTGGCCCAATGTTTATATCATGCTCTTAAAAAAGAACTACATCAAAGTGGTCATATGAGTTACCCTAAGGTGTTGGCTCTTGATAGTTTGCTCTCTAGACTGTGTAAGTACAGATGGAGGAGGCTTGAAACCAACAATGAATGACTACTGTCCATGGGTGTTTGTTTGTTGTGCTGTAGAGTGAAAGATTGTAATGCATATAGTATGTGTAGATGTGTAGTGTTACTGAGTACTTCAATCACATTCACACATTTTTTTAAAGAACATGAAAGTATGAAAGGATGATGATGTCATCTATTCAATGTGCTCTATACAACTGTAAAAGAATGACTAGTGTGACATGTGTAATTCAGGTAGTGTTCTGTACCTTGTTATCTTAGGTAATCTGTTCAAATCCAGCCATAACTCATTAGACTTACTTGTGTCACTATGTCTGTTAATGTGTATGTAGATAACAATGCTGTCAGCCACCTATCTGCCGCTTACACATATGGAAGGGTACTCCTATTACAATTATTCCTGCTCCTTTTTCACACAGAAATATCTTTGATAATGATGAAGCCATGGGATGAAATTTGCCTTTCCTATGAGAACTGCTATGGCTTTTCCTTTGGTGTGAGGACATGAGACTATGTTCTGTATACTGGCACCTTAGTATAGCATGTGATGGAATCCATGATTATCTATGCATTGTGCCTGATTACCATTCTCCTGTCCCAGTGACAAATGCATTATTTAGCTCATGCATGTGGGTATACCTAGCAGCAGGCAATGTTGTGAGAGAAAGACACATTTAACATCACTATTTTAAAGAAATAACAGGTACACATCGCCCTTGCATCAATAAAATAATATAACTAGCAAACTCACAAAAAGAAGCCCAATGAGAGCCAAACTTGTAAAATAACCAAAGCCAGGATAAACTGTTGAATTATTCCGCTTCAATGACCAAATTCAACACAACTTAGCGCTTTCACCATAACACATATGGCTTCATCAGAGTCAGTGGACAATTTTAAAATCATTTGTATAAACAGTTACATCATCTAGCAACAACCAATCAACTTCCTTAATACATTAATAAATAATTATTCCTTTTAGTTTAAAATAAAATTTCTCACTAAACTATTCCAGCTGCTTTAAAAACAACACATATATTTTGTAAAAATGTATACATATAAATAAAACTCTTAGCACATTCACAACTCTAAAAATGTTGTATATATATTATACAATTATACCTATATCAACTTATACTCTTGTATAAAATTAAATACAAATATATATGTATGTCTTTTGTATAAATAGATAAATATTCCACATATATACTAATTTCAAACTAATTTATAATAATGGAAATAAATAATTATATGCAATTGTAATGGCCACTACAATACTTATAAAAAAACAATTATCGTATAGTAAAGCTGCATGTAAAAAAATCTTGTGCTATGTTAATTAATATTTTATTATAAATATATATTTATAAATATATTTATAAATATTATAAATAATATTTTATATTAATTAATAATTTTCCAAGATCATCCTCCGGATAGCAAGATCCACCTTAACTGCCTGTCTCCCTACAGGGATACTCCTACTCTTTCTCTCAGTAGAGAGAGCTAGAGGATAAATATAAAGTATGTAACATGCTACAATCATTACTCCACTTGGTCTGAGAATATTGCTCTATTGTTCTATCACTTACATGGTGCTAGTGAAGGGTTCCAACCAGAGACGCCAGCAGCCTTGCCCTTATTACTGGGTGCTCCCCTAACATTAGCCTCACCCCTGGTGCTTGTCCCTATACCTGACCTGCTTTCCTTCTTTCACCATTCAGTCTGCCTCTCTTATACATTTAGGCTCTGTCCACTAGTGGGTAGTGCCTACCCACCTACCTAATCATTTTTTCTCACTCCTTCCCATACACTTCAATACCACTTTTTAACATCTTTCCCTATACTAACTGCTAAACTACAGCTCTATCCATTCTATCTCTACTTTTTGTCCTCTCCTTTCTCAGTTATAGTGCGCTCCAAGAGTCACACGTACCACCTTGCTTACCTTCTTCTGTTCTTACCTCCACCTCACTGATTGTTTCTCACACTGTCCTGCTGCCTACCTTCCTTAGGTGTATCCCGATCCGTTCGCCCTTCGGGCTCACTCCGCTCCCCTACCCTACCCCCAAATCCCACACACCCCCAGTGCATCTACACTTATACCATTCTAACCACTCCCACTTCCTCCTACACTTCACTGACAACATCCACTTCCTCTCTAGCAATTACACAACTTCCTCTTAAGCACAACATTCCTCCCACCCCTCCATCCCCCTTAATCCTATCCTACTTACTTTCCACCAACTACACCCCTCCCTTTTTCACCATCAACACCGCCCTCATAAAACTCCTCTTCACACCTCCCTTCATATCCTATAATTTCACATCTACTTCATATACTTATACTCTACACTACATATAACACCTTATCAAAACCACAGCATGACTACAACATACAAATCACTCTTAATTCATCTACTATTACTTATCATCCTTACTTACATCCACTATCTCACCCAACCCAACACCACATATTATCTTCCACCCACTCACTCTACCAGCACACTCCCCTTTTCTGACTTAAAGTCTTTTATCTCAATAGCCCCTGAACTCTATCCCATTAACCCCCATCTACTTTTTTACTATAAACTAAACACTTCTTACAAACTCTTTAGTCCCTTCCCAAGCTCCAATATTCACAAATATCTGAAAACCTACAACATTCAAACAAGGCAATCCAATCATCTTAGAAATTTAATTGAAAATCTTACAACCATACTCTTATCTGGAGATATACACCCTAACCCAGGCCCAATCACCACTTCCTCCATATCCAAATCCATCCTACTAGCTTCTCTAAACGCTCAAAGCATAGCAAACAAAATCCCTAATCTACAAGCATGGCTTCTACATAACAAACCCGACATCTTAGCTATTTCCGAAACCTGGCTAAAACCTCATATAAAAGAAACTGAAGTTCTATCTCCAAACTACTCAATAATCAGAAAAGACAGAATCCATAAAAAGGGTGGCGGGGTAGCTTTACTCTATTCTTCCACCCTATCCATTACTCCCTATAACAAACCCATTCCAAATTTCTCCAACGCAGAATTAACATTAGCTTTATTTCAATTAAACAAACACAAACAAATCTGCATAGTTTCACTTTACATCCCCCCTGGTGACAATGTCTCTGTTTTAGAAGACATTCTATCCTGGCTTTCTATCAATATCAGTAATGAAACTATTATCATGGGTGACACAAATATTAATTGGTCCTGCATTAATTCCCCCACACACCCCATAAACATTAACCTCTATAAATACTCTCAGCTCATCAACCAGACTACCAGACCCTCTAAAGATTTCTCCACTGGCAGTACCCTAGATTGGATTTTAGTATCTCACCCCCACTACTACACCAACAGTGGAACTCTCCCTGACTCCCTCAGTGACCATCTTCCCATATTCACCAAACGTCTTCCATGTCCACTACAAGCAACACATAATTCCATCAGCACTCGAAACCTAAAAAACTTCGACCCAGTAACCTTCTCAGACTCCCTAAACTCAACAAATTGGAAGCCACTAAAAACTCTACCCCTGGATAATGCTGTTGCATACTTCAATACAAATTTCCTGAAACTCCTGGATAGTCTATCCCCCATAAAAACCAAACGAATTCGAAACAATACCACCCCCTGGCTTACAAAAAATACACTAACTATCATGCGACTGAGAGACAAAGCCTGGGCACACTACCAAAGAAACAAAACTTCCTCTACCCTAAATGAATTCAAAACTCTTCGCAACAAAGTCAAAAAGCTTATCACAATAGATTGTCAAAACTACTACTCCATACTTCAAAACAACCATAAAACCAACCCTCAAAAATTCTGGAAAGGTATCAATAAACTCCTAAAACCTGGCACAGCAGAAAACCCAAGCACAGACCCAAGTGCTCCAGATATCAATCTCGCCACCCAATTCAACTCTTTCTTCTTAGACTCCATGTCTAAACTTACCACATCCTTCTCCAAAAACACCACACCCTCTACACCTACATCCCACCTCCTTCCTCCCCCTCATCTCCTACCTCTCAACTCACACCTTTTTCCCTAAAACCCATCCCTACATCTACCATAAAAAAGCTCCTGCAAAAGCTAAAACCATGTACTAATGCACCTGATAACATACCCTCATACTTCCTTAACATTGCTGCCGATGCCATTGCCTTCCACATCAGCATCCTAATAAATCACTGTATCCAAGAAGGTCTTATTCCCACACTCTGGAAAAGAGCTTTCATCATTCGCTTACATAAAGGAGGCAAGAACAATGATATCACTAACTACCGTCCCATCACCATCCTTTCTCCTATATCAAAACTCTTAGAAAAATACATCCATCTCCAACTCCTTCCCTATCTCCTAGATAATAACTTACTAACCCCCACACAACATGGTTTCAGACCCAGCCACAGCACCATAACTGCCCTCCTTTCCTTCCTGGAAACAGTAAATACTGCCTGAGACTCTGGCTCTGTTGTGTCCACTCTCCTTCTCGACCTTTCTAAAGCCTTCAATACCATATCTCACAGCCTTCTCCTTACTAAGCTATCTAACCTTAACCTATTCCCTGCCACTATCAATTGGTTCACCAACTATCTCTCTCATAGGCAACAAGCTGTCAAATGGAAAACAGCCATCTCCTCCTTTCTAAATACACGCACTGGTGTCCCCCAAGGTTCCATCTTGGGCCCTCTTTAATATATTCATAAATGACTTCTCCCACTCAATTCCCCACGTCAAACTTGTTCAATATGCAGATGCCTCTACAATCATCTGCACAGCCACATCCATTCCCACTCTCTTAAAATTAACCCAAGAGGCCTTCTCTACCACAGAACAATGGATGAAAAACAATCATCTAGCACTCAATGCATCTAAAACCAAGCTTATGATATTTACCCCCTCTAAAAACACAACCATTAACAAAAATCTACTCTCTATCATCAGCCAAAACAACACCCCTCTTGAACTAGTATCTGAAAGCAAACTGTTAGGGTTCCTGATAGATGACCAGCTCAAATTCAATAGCCACCTACTACTAAACATAAAACCCATTATAAACTTGGCATGCTTTATCGACATAATAAATTCCTCTCCACATCTACTAAACATACTCTTGCTACAACATTCCTCATTCCTTCAATTCTATATGGGGTTCTTCTTCTAACAAACCTTCAATCATCCCTTAAAACAAAACTGTCCTCATGTTATAATAAAATTGCCAAATTCGCCACTGGCCACAAAGCATCTACCCACCACTGTGTATCTCTCCACAAACTAAACTGGCTTGAGCTTCCTAACTATCTCACCTTTACTCAGCTCTGCTTTGCCCACAAACTCATATTCCATCCATCCCTCTGTCCCTCACTCAGCTCCACCTTTAAAATGCACATGCCACAAAGAGCCCTAAGATCTAATAACCAAAATCTGATAGAATTGTACAAACCTCTTCACTTGCCAGGGAAAAATCTGCTGTCCTTTTCCCTGGCACACAATTGGAACTCCCTCCCCCCCTCCATTCGTACCACTGCTAACCTTCCAGCTTTTAAAAAATCTCTACACACACACTTAACATCTTCCTGGGAATGCTCCTGCTCTCATCCCTCCTACACACACACTTAGCATCTTCCTGGGAATGCTCCTGCTCTCATCCCTCCTACACTCACACTTAACATCTTCCTGGGAATGCTCCTGCTCTCATCCCTCCTACACACACACACTTAACATCTTACTGGGAATGCTCCTGCTCTCATCCCTCCTACACACACACTTAGCATCTTCCTGGGAATGCTCCTGCTTTCATCCCTCCTAGTCTAGCCTGCCCCCTACAGACACCACATCTCTACACACACTTAACATCTTCCTGGGAATGCTCCTGCTCTCATCCCTCCTACACTCACACTTAACATCTTCCTGGGAATGCTCCTGCTCTCATCCCTCCTACACTCACACTTAACATCTTCCTGGGAATGCTCCTGCTCTCATCCCTCCTACACTCACACTTAACATCTTCCTGGGAATGCTTCTGCTCTCATCCCTCCTACACTCACACTTAACATCTTCCTGGGAATGCTCCTGCTCTCATCCCTCCTACACTCGCACTTAAAATCTTCCTGGGAATGCTCCTGCTCTCATCCCTCCTACACTCACACTTAACATCTTCCTGGGAATGCTCCTGCTCTCATCCCTCCTATACTCACACTTAACATCTTCCTGGGAATGCTCCTGCTCTCATCCCTCCTACACTCACACTTAACATCTTCCTGGGAATGCTCCTGCTCTCATCCCTCCTACACACACACTTAACATCTTCCTGGGAATGCTCCTGCTCTCATCCCTCCTAGTCTAGCCTGCCCCCTACAGCCACCACATCATATATACCAGAAACTGTAAATTAGCTAAAGCAATAACACCCCAATAATTCTTAAACTCTAGTATTCCATTCTAAATACTACATATTGTTCTACAACAATGCAATGCTAGTCTTATATAGCATAACCAAATATTCTTTGCTTGTAATCACCTATTCCTCTGTTTTTTGTCTTGAACACACATTTCTCTATTTTGTCAACCACTGTTAAAGTTTTTTACCACTGTTTTTGTCAATTTATATTAATTTGACTGAATCTGTTAATGTGTAAACTTCTGTAATGTTTTGTATCTTTATTCAGGAGCTTTTCTCCCCAGGACTCCATTAAAAACGGGTACTTCGGGCCCAATGGACAATCCTGGTAAATCAACTGTAAATAAATAAATAAATAAATAATATAACTCCTTTACTTCAAATAGGGAAAAATTGATATACTGTCATTAATACCCGGGTCTTGGGTGATATTTAATATTTAATCTAATTTGCCAAGCTGCTTCCAACATATCCTCCTTCAGTTTGTCATCACCTCCACGTATGTTGGGCATAACTCGACCCAACCCAAAGAAGATAAACTTTTTAAAGTTTGGACAAACTGTGGTGTGCATATATAGGGCATTACGGGTGTCCTTATTTCTAATGGCTCTGAGGTGTTCTGCAATTCTTTCCTTCAGATTCCTCACCGTCTTTCCCACATAAAAAGCTGGGCATGATGTACAACTGGCTACATATACTATCATTGTTGAGTTACAACAGCATCTTCCTGGACAGGGGACAGACCTATTGTAACCTGCAATTACTACATAGGGCCCCTCATTTATGTATCTGCAAATCCTACAGGCCACACATTTATACATCCTTGAGTAACCTTTACAAACCGGTGTTTGCTCCAAAATACTTCTAATATTGTTTCCTTTACTAAAGACAACCCTTAAAATGTCACGTACAATTTCTTTTGTGTTGGAACTAAAACTAAGTTCGCAAACTCTCCGCATAGTGTCCACAATAAAAGGTGTCTGATGATTAAACTTCAAAATCATTTCATTTTTCTTAAATCGTTGGTTAACTTCCTTTTGTACTATATTTCCACCTCTTAAAATGGGAAGAAACTGGGTAGCTCTTTTTGTTTTTATTTCTCTTTTGATATTAAACAAACATTTAAGAAGATAACCTCTCTCTAAAAACATACCTTCTAATTTGTAGAGTTCTTCTTCAAAAATCTCATTGTCACTAACCAAATGTGACAGTCTCACCATTTGGCCCTTGACTACACTCCTCTTTTGATGATAGGGATGACTACTTTTATAGTGTAACAAAGAATTACTATATGTCATGTTTCTAAATATTGTACTTTGCATCCCTTCATTGGTTTTTAACAAGTGTATGTCAAGGAAGTCTATATTGTCTTCATTCCAAGTACTAGTAAATTTGAAGAAGCTGGTAGTTGAATTTAAATAATCTATAAATTCTATGGCTTCAAATTCACTAACCTTCCAAAGAGTCAGTATGTCATCCAGGAATCCACTATGCAACAGTATTTTTCCATAAACTTGGAACCAAAAATAAAAACCTCTTCCCAGTGTAATAGTACAAGGTTAGCAAACCATGGGGCACACTTCTCCCCCATAGCCACACCTGACACTTGCCAAAAAATTTCCCCTTCAAATGTCAAGAAGTTATTTCTTAAAATTAACTCCATTAAAGCAACTAACAGGTTAACTTTTCCTCCTTCTAACCTACCATGTTTATTTAAACTCTCCCTGAAATACACCAGTCCTTCCACATGGGGGATAATTGAAAACAAATTAATAACATCAATGGTGAGAAAAGACCCTTTGGGTCCCCAAGTGAGGATATCAGAATGCCTAATGAACAAGAAAGGGGAAGGGCAATGTTACCAAGCCCAGGGTGATTCACATTAATACTGACACAACAATTTTCAGGATGACAAATGGCAATGGAATGCCAGGAAGGGACGGTAACAGCTGTTAATGATAGTAACATTGTATATGTACAGCAAGACACAGAAAATTTTAATGTGTTACAAATGAGTGATGTAAATGCTTCTGGTAATTGCATTGTTTACTGCCAAAGAAATGGGTTTTCCATTTATAATTACAGTGCCTTAACAATAAATGATGTGTATAATGGCTTGTTTAGTAAAGGGTTTACATTTGTTCCTGCATTTTATTTGAATTTTGTTGATTATTACATTAGTCTAAAAATGTTTACAAGGCAAATGGATTTGTCATTAATTTTTAGAGAACAGAATCATGATGTGAATAATTTAAATAATGTTTTCAGTAAACTCAAAAGGAAAAACACTTTTATATCACCGACACATAAGGAAGTATTGATGTTTGAAAAACTATGTATTAATGAAGTTAGGAGGGGATTGAATAACACTGGAAGACTCATGGATCATGACAATGTAAGTATTGAGGAAAGAAAAATACTGTTTGAGTTAGCTAATAACCATGAGGTGAGAATAATGAAGCCTGATAAGGGGGGAGGGGTAGTTATCATGGCTCATTTTGATTATGTTGCTAAAATGCATGAAATTTTAAGTGATACACTTACATACCAAACTGCATCGCGCAATGAAATGCATATAGCTTATCACAAGATTGACCTGTTTATGTTAGATGCACTTTTTCAAGGGAAATAAATGAAGGTGAATTTGATTTTTTGAATGTAGAACACCCAGTGACACCAGTGTTGTTTGGGATCCCCAAGGTGCACAAATGCATAGAGAACCCCCCTTTTAGGCCCATTGTAGTGGCCAAGGGCTCAAAAACAGATCCTTTAGCATCTTTTTTGGATAAGGAAATACAAGGGATCATTTCGGCTGTGGATCACATAATTAAGGACTCTTGGAATTGTTTAGAACGTTTGAGGGATGTTAATGAAACCTTTACAGCGTCTTTTCTCACCACTGATGTTATTAATTTGTTTTCAATTATCCCCCATGTGGAATGACTGGGGTATTTTAGGGAGAGTTTAAATAAACATGGCAGGTTAGAAGGAGGAAAAGTTAACCTGTTGGTTGCTTTAATGGAATTAATTTTAAAAATAACTTTTTGACGTTTGAAGGGGAAATTGTTTGGCAAGTGCCAGGTGTGGCTATGGGGGAGAAGTGTGCCCCAGGGTTTGCTAACCTTGTACTATTACACTGGGAAGAGGTTTTCATTTTTGGTTCCAGGTTTATGGAAAAAATACTATTGTATAGTCGATTCCTGGATGACATATTGATTCTTTGGAAGGGTAGTGAATTTGAAGTCATAGAATTTATAGATTATTTAAATTCAACTACCAACTTCTTCAAATTTACTAGTACTTGGAATGAAGACAATATAGACTTCCTTGACATACACTTGTTAAAAACCAATGAAGGGATGCAAAGTACAATATTTAGAAAAAAGACAATTCTTTGTTACACTACAGAAGTAGTCATCCCTACCATCAAAAGAGGAGTGTAGTCAAGGGCCAAATGGTGAGACTGTCACGTTTGGTTAGTGACAATTATATTTTTGAAGAAGAAATTTACAAATTAGTAGGTATGTTTTTAGAGAGAAGTTATCCTCTTAAACTTTTGATTAATATCAAAAGAGAAATAAAAACAAAAAGAGCTACCCAGTTTCCACCCATTTTAAGAGGTGGAAATATAGTACAAAAGGAAGTTTACCAATGATTTAAGAACAATGCAATGATTTTGAAGTTTAATCATCAGACACCTTTTATTGTGGACACTATGCGGAGAGTTTGCGAACTTCGTTTTAGTTCCAACACAAAAGAAATTGTACGTGACATTTTAAGGGTTGTCTTTAGTAAAGGAAACAATATTAAAAGTATTTTGGAGCAAACACCGGTTCGTAAAGGTTACTCAAGGATGTATAAATGTGGGGCATGTACGATTTGCAGATACATAAATGAGCGGCCCTATGTAGTAATTGTGGGTTACAATAGGTATGTCCCCTGTCCAGGAAGATGTTATTGTAACTCAACAATGGTAGTATATATAGCCAGTTGTACATCATGCCCAGCTTTTTATGTGGGAAAGACGGTGAGGAAACTGAAGGAAAGAATTGCAGAACACCTCAGAGCCATTTGAAATAAGGACACCCTTAATGCCCTTTATATGCACACCACAGTTGTTCCAAACTTTAAAAAGTTTATTTTCTTTGGGTTGGGTCGAGTTATGTCCGACATACGATGAGCTGATGACAAGCTGAAAGTGGATATGTTGGAAGCAGCTTGGCAAATTATATTAAATGCCACCCAATGCCCTGGTATTAATAACAGTATATCTTTTTTTCCCTATTTGAAGTCAAGGAGTTATATTATTAATTAACATAGCACAAGATTTTTTACATGCAGCTTTACTATACAATAATTGTTTTTTATAAGTATTGTAGTGGCCATTACAATTGCACATAATTATTTATTTCCATTATTATAAATTATTTTAAAATGAGTATATATGTGGAATATTTATCTATTTATACAAAAAACATAAATATATATATATATATATATATATATATATATATATATATATATATATATTTGTATTTAATATTATACAAGAGTATAAGTTGATATAAGTATAATAGTATAATATGTATACAGCATTTATAGAGTTTTGAATGTGCTAAGAGTTTTATTTATATATATATATATATATACATACATTTTTACGAAATATACGTGTTGTTTTTAAAGCAGCTGGAATAGTTTAGCGAGCAATATTATTTTAAACTAAAATGATTATTTATTAATGTATTAAGGAAGTTGATTGGTTGTTGCTAGATGATGTAACTATTTATACAAATGATTTTAAATTTTCCACTGACTCTGATGAAGCCATATGTGTTATGGTGAAAGCGCTGTTTTGTGGAATTTGGTGATTAAACTGGAATTATTGAACAGTTTATCCTGGCTTTGTTTCAAATAATATAACTACTTCAAAGAACAAAATATTTCTCACGTGTAGCCTTAACAGCACTGTTATGCACTCATTCTTTCCAATATCATATAGCTTCTATTGTCACACAGTCAGGTGTCGAAAACCACACATTGGCTGACTGTTAGCATTGCATGTCCTACTGCTCTTATGCATGAATGACATCCACAAGTGTTATACTGTGTACAATTACAGTAGGAGAAACCTACCCCAGCCCTTTTATCTCATACATATTGCAACACAATCATATAATGTAATGTCTTCACATAAGTAGAGTCTTGCAGCTTTTTTTTAAGACTTCCACTGTGGTGCATGGGAATCATACAGATGTTTGTAGTCAGTGGGCTTACATAGCTTTCTGTTCAACTCCAGTCAAGGGTAGCAATCTACGAATGTATAGATATTGTACAAACACCAATGATGGAAGTTATTATTCTTAATATTTAAGTATTCATTATTAATGTAAGTAATCTATGTGTTTGCATTGTTTACATACTATTATAACAGTGTTCACTGTAATGTCTTGTGTACATGCCTATTATAATCCTATGTTAGATGTGTTCCATTTGCAAATGGTGACCTTGAAGTACTGCAGTGCCATTGGATCTGTGTTGTCATTTGTATATTTTGACTGCTATTATATTGCGGTTTATGATATATATACTGTATATATATATATATATATAAATATATATATATATATATATATATATATATATGTGTGTGTGTGTGTGTGTGTGTGTGTGTGTTTGTGTGTGTGTGTGTGTGTGCATACACACACACATATATATCACAAACTTGTCTAAAATGTGTCAGTATAATATACCCCCTATCTATAGTTGACCAATAACAATTGTTAAAATGTGTCATTTTGTCTGTGCATCACACAGCTGCTGTACAGCTCACGCCTTGTTTATACAGGATAGAGTGGAGAATACAACACTACAGTAAGCTATCACACATACATTCCCTGTATGTACATGTCATATTCAATAACTGCACTGTATGCAAATGGCCCATAATGTATCCACTGTCCATGCTAGCTAATATCACATCTTAGCACTAATACCACATTTACTACCCTTTCTTATAATGTTGCATTGTGTCCCTCTTCCATCCATTGTTAGCATGTCTTTTTTTTAGTTATGTCCATGGGCAAACACTTGGAAACAGGATTATAATATTACCATCAATGTGGAAATCTATCTATTGAAAAATGTTTATTTCTGGTATCTTCACATTAGAATGCATTAACTGAGTGGATTTTTTTTCTATTTACCATCCCATCCTAATTATCTCTGCACTGTTCATTTTGCATTGGGTGTAAAGTAGCTAAATTTCATGCCTCCTTCATCTACATACTTAAAAGTTACATGTCTAACTAACCCTACCCCAATTACCACCCACCCCCACTTCACCTAAATTTATACTTAAGCATAACCACACCCACCACCCAACATCCAGTCCTACATTACACCGACCAGTTCCACACCCCACTATATTAGTCCCTTCCCTCACTTCATCTCCCCCTCTCCACCTCTTCAGTCAGGTAGAAGTACACAATATGCAACACTCCCAAAAACCCTTCCAAAGCACCCACTTACATTTCTCTAATGTTATATCTCTCCCTACTACTTTTACTATTTATACATTATTCCCTATCTACTGGAACCTCACACATCAGCTCAAGCTCAACAGGAAGCCTTTTAATACAACACTCATCCATATCGCTACTAGCTTAATACTTATACTCCTACACTCTCTCTCCACTTATGACACTCACTTACTATCCCCTACTTCCCCTCCCTGGCAAACCTCCTCATTCCTCTACCCATGTTGTTCACAACGCCACACAATAGCCTCAGCCCTGTTCCACACCACCTATATAGACTATCACACAATCAAAGTCCTTCCTCATCATCCCATGTCACCAGTAGCTCTGAAATATTTAAAACTGCATCACAAACTCTCCAAGCTCCTTTTACACATAATTATACATTTAAGGTGCTGAGGAAACATTCACACTAATCCTGGTCCCACCCACAAATACAGTTCATTAGCCAGCCCCTCACCATCAACATTTGCTATACGCCACCACAGAAGCAAATCCTTCCTTTGTATCCTTAATATGAATGTAAGAAGCATAACAAAGTCCATGACTTACATGCCCTACTATCCCTTTACTCCCCCGACATTGTAACACTAACAGAAACAAGACTTAAACCAGGTATCGGTAGTAAAGCAATACTGCTCCTGGTTACAGCATCCTACATAAAGATAGGAAAAACAAAAAAGGAAGGGGTGTTACTATCTTATTCAAAGATCAGCTTATACAAGACCTTCTGAACTTCTCAATACCTGAATTTGATAATGCAGAATTAATATTTCCTAAGTTACCAATTAACCCCCCCAAAACACCTACATATCATAGCTGATATATTCAACCAGGCAACAATATTGCCACACTTGAAAGTATACTACAATGGACCTCCATATCTCTTCCACAAGAAACTATACTAATGGGCAACTTTAATATTGATGGCTCCTTTGTTCCTCTCCAAACCCTACATCCCATGTAAACCTTTATGGCTTCACCCAATGCATTACGTCGCCCACTAGGACTGATAAAACTTCTAAGCATCAATCCATCCTCGATTGGATTTTGCTTAGCAACCCCAATCACTCATCCCACTCAGGCTATATCCCTGACTGCCTTAGTGACCACAACTCAACCTTTCTCCTAAGAAACCATATTCATCAAAACTGACAGACCTCCATCCATGTAATTAGAATCAACAACAAAAATAACTTTGATCCAAACAGGTTTATCTCTAACCTAAAAAGCTGCAATTGGGAACTTCTCAAGCACCTGTCTCTAGAAGGAGCTGTTCTCTCCTTTAACTCCACCTTCCTGAACATACTCAACTATCTATCATGCCTTCCCTAGAACCATTAGAGTGAAGTCAAAATGCGCACCCTGGCTAAGTCAAGAATATAGATCCCTTCTCAGAACCAGAGATAAAGTCTGGGAACAATATTGTAAAACCAAACCCCATATAACTAAACAGACCTTCCTAGAACTCTGAAATAAAACAAAAAAAAATAGTTAAATTAGACAAAATTAACTACTATTACAACATACAGAATACACATCAAAATAACCCTCAAAAATTCTGGGGAGCAGTTAACAATATATTGCATCCCGGAAAAACAACCACTCCCACCCCAACAACAGCCAAACAACTCCATGAACTTAGCAACTTAAATTAATACTTAATTTACAGAATCAATTCAACAACTTGCAATGACCCAGACCAGCCCCAACACACCCCTCCTTCCCCAAACCACAACAGTTTACACCCTCACAAGAGCAACAACCAGTTTACACTAAACCCAGTCTCCACTAATACCATAAAAAAACTACTAAATCAACTTTATATCCATTGTCCTGCTAGACAGGGGTCCAGGGAAGTAAATAACGTGGGAAGAAATAGTCAGGGAATTGTTATGGCAAGGCTTGTATAGGCCCTAAGGCCAATAGCCTAGTACCAACCTATGAACCTATGAACCTATTAAGCCCACTACCTTAGCTGCTGATCTCCCTGCTGACTTCCTGCAAATTGCAGCAGTAGCAGTAGCAATCACATACCCTGTATCCATACTTATAAGCAGGTCCTTATCTAAAGCCTATATCCACACCATCTGGAAAATCTGTCACATCTTACCCTTAAACAAAAGCAGTAACTCCACCAAACTAACAAACTATTGCCTAATTGCAATTCCATCCCTGTGCTCAAAAATTCTGGAAAGGGTCATATGCACCAAACTTATGGACTATCTCCTTACACACAAGCTCCTATCTAATACCCAACATGGTTTTCACCCCCTATCACACTACCAACATAGCCCTACTGTCCTTTACTAACTCAGTTAACCAGCATAGAAACAATGGTCAATTTGTATCAGCCATATTCCTGAACCTTGCCAAGGTCTTTGACAAGCTCAACCACTACAAACTCATCTATGTCCTCTCCTCCATTAGCCTCAGCCACCCCATCCACAATCACCTGGTTCCAAAGATACTGACCAGAATGTCAACAGGCTGTCCGCTGGCATCAAGATCTTTCACCCCTTCTCCCTGTCACCTTAGGGTTTCCCCAAGCTCCATCCTTGGTTATTTTCTCTTTTCTAGTTTTCCAACCAGCTCCACTCAGCTACACCTCAGGACTCAGTGTTTCAGTACGCTGATGACACTACCCTGATTTGCTCAGTTTCCTCCATCAAAGACCTCCATACCATTACTCAAGATTCCTTCTTATCCACTGAATCCTGGTTCACTAGTTTCCAAATTGTCCTAAATCCCAGTAAAACAAAACTTCTCTGCTACCGAACCAGATACACCTCCCCATCCACAACCTTCAGTATCCTCTCTAAAATTAAAACTATTATCGCCCCAACAAACCATACCAAATTACTAGGAGTGGAAATTGACAATAACCTGAAATTTGATATTCACATTGCCCAATCCATTAAAAAAGTTCACAAAAGACTAGGTCTCCTATATAAAACAACAGATTTATGACAAATATCACAAAATCCACCATTGCTAGAACCTACCTCCTCTCAACTCTCCTGTGTGCCTCCCCAATCTTAACCACCCTCCATAAGGCACAAGTAACCAAACTCGAAGCCTGTTGCAATAAAATCTCCAAGTTTGCCACTAATGTCTTATACAAGTCATATCACTACTCATCACTTTAGCAGCTGATGTGGCTTGAACTCCCTCAACTTCTTCTCTTTAATCAGCTTACCTTCACCCAAAAAATACTCCATCAATCAGAAAAATCCCTGTGCTCATAGATTTAATTCAGCCATATTCCTCCTCAAGACCCCATTCGCTCCAGCAACAAACTTCTTCTACACACCACCAAAGCTATCAATTCAGCAGGTGAATCACTTTTTTCCAACTACATCTCCAAACACTGGAATAATTTACCTAATGCACTAGTAACTAACTCCTCAACACTTGAATTTAATAAACGTCTAAAAACACACCTTACTAACACCTGGATCTGCACCTGCAACTCCCCTGGATAACCCTTTCCTCCTTTTTAATCTATTATCATTACTCTTACTCTACTAGCATGATCTACCACTAATGGCAGTTTCACTTTAATTGTACATAACCATTTGGATATAGCCACTAAATGTAAACAACCATTTTTTATGTAAATTACTGTTGCTCTACTTTTTGAGTCTGAAACCACTATCTTATATGTATTTGCTTCTCACTTGTCTGTATTTGATTCTGTATTGTATGTATTTGTTATTCCTGTAGCTTTTCTCCCCGAGCTTCTGCTGAAAAAGGTCCTGTGTCCAGCCAGACTTTCCTGGCAAATAAATGTAAAATAAAATAAATAATAAAATAAAATAAATATAAGTTGCCCGTGCATGCTCACATAATACATTTGCTTATAGGCAAGTACTTTTGTTTACATCATGTGTTCATGCTCTTAGCACCGTTTCATGGTCACCAACACTGCTGCTGGTCATGCAGTGGTGCTTGGAATCATGTATGTGTGATGAACAGCATGTATATTCAATGAGTGCTGCTGCTCATTGCGCTAATGCACTGCAATCGTTTAGGCGTCGCACAAAGCCTATACGATTGTTAAAGAATCTCAGGGTTCATATTCTTAAGAAAATGCATGGTAACCCAAAACCTTTTATTCTAAGTCTAAAAAATGCAACAATTAAAATATGTCCCTAGAGGACAAATAAAATAAACACAATATCAAACAAACAATAAATAAATGGATAACAAATGTTAAACCCTTAGGGCAAGCAAATTGATTTGCATGACATCACATTAATATTTCCAGAAACTGGGGAATGATGCCCAAAGGAGATTAGGTGTGTATAAGTGTTGACACAATGTGTACCTGACTGTCATAGTGCTGAATCAATAAGCTGTACCCTCATGAAGTCAGAAATTTCCACACAAAGAGGTAGGCTGCCCTGCAGTAGGTCAGGTGATATACACCTACTAGCATGTGTATGCCTAGGTCGACTTGCATGTGCATTATTCTTGGTAAGATGTGCGTGTGAAATTGCATCACAGTACAGGTCCTGTACAACACAGACAAAACTGAGAACTCATGCAAGGGTTACACTGTAAAATAACAGGTATGTTTATAATATAAAGGGAAAGAAAATGGAGTAATAGGGCACCTATAAATAGGGAAGAGCAGGGAGAACAATACACAGAAGTTAAATGGAAAGGGGTGAAAGTGTCATAGGTGGGACAAAGTTGACATATCTTTGTAGATTATACATTATTGTTTATATTTATTAAAGGGTCACGTATAGGATAGCAAGATGGTAAGGGTGGAAGGATGTGTGTGATAAAGGCAGCAAGCAGGGCAGCCAAATAAAAATGCAACAAGGACAATGACTGACAGATGGGGCACTGACACAAATGGGGGGGGTCACAAAGGAGAAATGGAGAGAGAGAGCGGTCAAGTGGAATCTGGGTGGTTTGGACAATAAACAAAATAGATCTATCGTTATGACTGCTTGCTAGGACAATAGTATAGGACATGAATGATATCAAGCATATGATAAATGGACAGTAATGCAAGGGAAACATAACCAATTATGCACAGAGATGCACAGCCCCGTGGAAAGCGATAGTGCATGTCCATGTGCTATGCTTAGATTGGCAATTGCATAAAACATGCCTTACAATATATAATGGATGTGAATTGAGAACATTATCTCTATACCAAAACAGACTGAAAACAAATGCATTTGTATACACTTATGTGGCAGTTGTCATACCATTGTTTGTCATCATACCTGTTACAATGACAGATGGTAGCCATACAGATGTTTGCAGAATGTCCAGATTTAGACCTCACATTTTTGGTTTATTTTTCATAAAATTGTGGTTTTCTGGTAAATTAGTGGTAAGTCAGTAAAGATCGAAGTTTGAAAATAATAACAGACATTTGAGTTACACACGTCATATCCTTCAGAAAATTCATGTGATGCAAAACATGTTATTCTATCAACCTTTCTAAGTTTGTAAGAGCCATGTTTAAAAATGTGTCCCTATTTCTGGGTCTTTGTCCCACTTTTATTTATGTCTCTGTCCAGATTTCTTGCTCTAAGAGGTTGAGAGGTATGATGGTAGCTCTGACAGAAATGCATAACAAAACTGCAGGCAGTCAAGCACAATGACCAGTTATGGACTGACAATCACAAATCTATTAGACAATGAACACTGAAGACTGGATAATGCTATATTACTACAGGAGAGACAATCAGCTCAACTGCATTTGTTATACCTAAAGTCAATACTTTAAAAATTAAAATTCATTGTCAGGAATAGCTGAAGGTACATGAAGTAGCACAGTTACACATGCATTTGCATTTAATGGTTACTTCCAGCAATATACAAACATATGCAAAGGTTACATTTGTTAACATCATTGAAAACCTGGTCAGTAAAGTGCAATGCAGGTGAAATAGAGGTTTACAGGTGTGGCAACAACATAACACACATATCCAGATGCTTAAAGAACCCTTCTTTTCTCTTCTGGCAGGTAATCCTATCCTCATTGATTTATTTCCAGTCTGACAAATGCAAAACTTAAACAAACATTTCTGAGCACTCCATAACTGTGGTCATAGGCAAAAGCTTCAGCTTTTACAAAAATGCCTACTATTCTAAGCAAAAAAAAAAGCATGAAGTCATTATTGTTGTAATAGACAGGCTGATTGTCTTCCCAAGCACCTCTTCCCATTGATGGAAAAGGTAAAGATTATACTTCTTCAGGTCCTATGGCAGTGCCAGCAATGCTCACACAATTGTGGCATTACTTACTACTCTAGTAAGATGCTGACAAGCATCTAACCTGCACTTGCGACCTCACATGAGTACCCCAGCAGACATTCTTGTTGTTATGTATGTAGCAGGTGAAGACAAACTTTTGTTTCCTTGCTGCACCAGGGTGGAGCCCTCCCAAATTCAGGCCTTCCAGTAGCCATAGCCACTTGCCAGGATGATACCAGAACTGAAAATGATAAGTAAGGCATGGTGATCTGCTTCATGGAAACCATGATGCACACAACAATGTGCAGTATGGTAGCACAATTCAGGCAGTATGCAGTTTTGTGACCAAAACATACATTTGCATTCTGATAGGTGATACTTGTGTGGCCTTCACGTATCATGGCTGCACTGCTAAATATGCAGTACACTAATATGGCTGTGCACCTCAACCCATAGTCACTATGTGGCATTCTGCTCCTATGAGTGGCTTGTGTGACATGTTAATACAATATGGGAATGGAACTTCAATGGGAATGTCTTGAAATGTGCAGATCATAGAACAAAGTATTAAGCATGTGTACATACAGATACAGACACTGTAGCATAATGTTGTGCTGATAGCATGCATCAATATACACCTGGTTCAGAAAGATTCAAGCAAAATCACTTAATGAGTATAATTATATAGTTGCATAATTAGCCAATTATTGGTCGGATAAAAGGTGACAGTACCATTGCAGTGCTGACCAAGTTATAGTGCAACAGCATAAACAGCACAAACAATCACATGGAGAACTTCTGACTGCTACAGCCGTAAAAAAATAAACTGACAACTGCAGATATGGTCAGGGGTCACAGTCTCTCAACAGCAGGGAATATGAAATATGCATCTGTACTGTATTTGTGGGAATACTCAACAATTACCTACACACATTGAAAATAAAGAACTCAGGAAGGTAGGGAAGGGAAATGACAGGGGAAGGGGTACAATTATGTCTGTACCCAGGCTACCAGTTGGACTGCATAAATATATGAATCATTGAAGCAGCTATGCTGTGTGGCAGCACAGACAGGGAGGCTGTATTTGAAGGAGAAGACTCTGCTACAGGGGGCCAGATGCCATACACTTAGGAGGGCGTGCATGGGTGAGGCGCACATGCTACATAGATCCAGCTGTGGAGGTGTGCATGTGAGACACACTTTGGTATTTCCTGGAGACCCAAGATCAGTATAGAGACATTACAGGCTGCATGGTGCAGCACAATCGGTTGCTACATCAGCTTGCTATGGGTATGTGGTCTACTGTAGAGCATATATTCCACATTTTGCAGTCATTGCTGCAGTTGAATGGTGGCAACATGAGAGGAAAGTTATATATCATGGGGGCCTGGATGTGGCAGTCAGACTGGTAATGACACAGCATGTCTGTGTCAGGGATACTCCAGGTTGTTATGAACAGGTGGTACTACTGCAGTATGGTGGCATATCACTGTCATGTCTTGCAAATGACAAACATCACCATATCTTCCCTGCAGGTGCATTTAGAAACCACCATGCCATGTGGAATAAAATCCATTTGTGCTCATTCTGTTTGTAATATGTTACATATAATGTTATCACAGCAGGCCAGGACATGTCTGATATGAGTGCTGCACTGGCACTTGGCAATGATGGTTGCCTGCATGTGGCACAGTGAGCGAACACATTACCATTGCTAGCTCCAGGTACATTACTCTGTCTCCTAAATCCACTGACATCCCTATAGTGGTTGTGGACATGACCCATATCTCTCCAGTGACTGTGCAGGGATAGGCCATCAGTGGGAACCCAACACAAGGTACATAATTGTCAACTCCTTATAAAACAGTATCGGGCAATGTCACAATGGAGAAAATACTGAATGCTTAAGTGAGTGCTGCACTGCTGCACATAAATTCCAAGATTCCTACTAAGTACCAGACTTAGGTGTCACACTGGGCAGAAATTAACAGATGTTCAATTCAGTGATCCTGGCACAGAATGAAAAATCTGAAAATCTGATAATGTATGGTATACACAGACATGTTGTAAATAATATCCTGAGTGATGTCCACCCCTGGCAGTTGATGGAAAGGAAACCCTTTTGGTTCACATACTGGAAGCCATGTGAGCCAGGTAGGGAAATCAATGGCCTCCCCAGAAACTTGGAGAAATGTAGTACTTTATAATTTAACCTCTCCCAAAGGCAACAAACCTAAAACATACCTTTCACTTCCATCCAATATCCATCCTTCAAATTCCGGGCACATTTCTTAAAAAGATAGTCTACACCCAGCTCTTCCTCTATATCTAACAGTACCACTTGCTGTCCTCCAACCATCATGGATTCTGGCCTCGACAAAGCGCTATCACAGTAATTTGGTCCCTAGCTAATGACATCCTGCTAAACTCTGATAATAGCTCCCTTACATCTGTCCTATTTATAGAGCTACAAAGGCATTTGACCACATTGACCACTATCTTCTCAAAACAAATGAATCATAATGGATATCAGTCCAGATGCTACACCCTGGTTTAAAATCTTCCTGACTGACAGACAGTTCAGAGTTAAAATAGGATCTTTCCAATCAGAGTCTGTACCTTTTACCAAAGCTTTACCTCAAGGATCCTTTCATGCCTCTATCCTCTTCTCTATATTCATTAATAAACATCCTTGTGACCTCCCATCTGCTACTTATCTGCTATGCCTATGACATGGTCATTTACTGATCAAACAATCACTTATACCAACAAAAGAATTACAGGCCTAAAGCAGATGCCCTACGCTGACAGCCTTAAAAAACTCCAGCTATACTCTGTCGCATATCGTCTACTCAGAGGCGATCTCTGCTTAACATACAAGGCCATGTCAAACCCAGAGCTGTTGAACATGCTACACCTAAAGAAATCCCAATCCCTCAGAGCCACATGCTCCAGGGATCTAAACCTTGTCATTACAATAAACAAAACATGCTGGAGAGATAGGTTCCTGACCCAGAGACTCCCCAGACTCTGGAACAGACTGCCCATACATGTCAAGCAGAGTGCCTCTTTGGCCCTCTTCAAAAGGAACCTTGATGATTGGATGGGTGAAAGGAAATTCACCCTGGGGATCACATCAGTCACCCTGCTAGACAGGGGTCCAGGGAAGTAAATAGTGTGGGAAGAAATAACCAAGGAATTGTTATGGTTAGGCTTGTATAGGCCCTAGCGCTGATAGCCTACTACCAACCTATGAACCTATGAATCAGTGTCAACTCCAGTCAGACTTCTTTGAGCTCCACAAATGGCTCTTAGATGAAAAACTACTCCTCAGTCCCACCAGCAGCAAAACTATATCTTTTGGAACGCCACAGGAAATTCACCAAACTCCTGACTCTTTAACTGTCTTTGACCTATAACACCATTCCATAGAGGCAACCTCCACCTTCAATTACTAAGAACTATGAACTGATCAATCACTAAACTTCCATTTCCACACTGACAATGAGATCTAAAATAAACTCCCTATTCTTCTGGGCTGAAAAGATATCCCCTTTTCTATGCCAACTAGCTAGAGCAGCCATTGGTGAAGGAGTTCTCCTTTCTTAGCTTGAATATGGGCTCCTAGTTTTTGTTTTTGCCTCCAAGAAAAAGATTGCCATACTACTGACTATTGCTAACAGCATTTGCTGACTCATTACAATCTCGCCTCTCTATGAGCATCACTGTATCACCCTAGAAAATAACAAATGGATACCAATAAAACAAAGTTATAACCTACGTTTAGGATCCCAACTCTACAAACTACTCCAGCTCAACATACTTACTCCCCTTGCAGCTAGACTTCATGAAACATTCCTCAAACAGCCTGCGACACTACTCACTAGCTGCACTAACTTTCTAACAACCAAACTGCACATGCTTTCTCCGATCAGGCACCTACTCTTTGTCAAGCTCTCCATTGACAGTAAGGAAATATGCACTTATTCCAAATTTCGAATGCAACTCAAAAAAATCACTTCTTCAACCAAGCCAAATGCTCCTGCTCCAACAGATCACATATCACCTAACCTACCTCCTTACTGAGTCTCTTCTTCTCTTGTAGGGCACATTGAAGATAGACCCACTTTAGAAAGGAGTGTATATATTGTACCTTGCACTCTGCTTGATTGTATACTGCACTGTTCTTGTTCACTAGCATGTATATACACAGTTTTATTCTAGGTAATTAGTCTGAGCTACTCTATTACTGGTTAAATTTTTATATTTTTCTGTTTTGGAAATGTTTTTTTATTTCACCAGCGCTGAGCTTGAAATTGGACAATATTGATCCATGCACTACCCTGGTAAACAAAAATAAATAAATAAATAAAATGGCTGAATGGTGGTGTTACTCCCCCCTGAAGTCCATATGAACTGCACATGTTTTTGCATGATATCAAGGAACTGTTGTCCATGACGCATATGCCTGCAAAATGCATAATGGGTCCAAGATGGCTGCTGGAAAGTTCACATAACAAGAATAGCCAATGCTATTAATTCCTTTGTGTCCACTGGGACAGGTATTCTACCTTACCCATGAAAAGCCATGTGAAGATGGCACATGTTTACAAACTCCCTTATAGTGTCTGTTTCAGCACAATCATTTTCACCTCTGTCCTTATCATACAGGTGATTTTAGAGCAGGTGCAGTTAGACCTGTCTACAATGTGGATGGTGAGAATGTCAGCCATTATGGACACTGTCTGTGCTAATGGCCCCTAACATATGCTTCTCAGCTAATACAGATGCTGCTTCTAGTCAGTTTTTCTGTTCATCAGGAAATGACAATGTACAGATTCACTGCTTGATGTTACTTTTCACTTTATTTTTTTACATTTCTGTATCACTATTCCATGTTGTTTACCCTAACGTATATTTGTAGTTGATCTCTTTTCTGTGATGTCATTCATTTCTATATTAGTATGTGATCCTTTACATATGCTGCTTTCTGAGCAATTTTCCTGGGTACTGAGATTAAGCTATTTATGCTTCTGAATTGGCCCCACCCAGCTCATCATTACTCACAGGGCTTTTCCACTTAATGCAGCATACCTACTGTTCCTGAATCCTGTGCAATAAATTAGTATTGCTAGCATGTATCGTGTAAAGCTGTATCACAATATTGCAAGATGTTCATTACTGTCTACTGTACAACACAATAACAATATTGACAGGGTAAAATTAAAAAAAAATACAGTGACATTTCAATGCAGAGTGTTGTAATATCTATTGCACAAATAAATGGCACTGTTAGTGTATATCATGTAACCAGGTATCCTGGAATAGTAGTACATTTGCTAAATAATATCCACTGTGCAAAAGTAGTGCTACTGTCAGTGTTACATAAATGTATTCTCTCAGATCTGTACTAGGAAAATTGCACATTCTCCCTTTCACATTTCTTTTTACTGCATTTGTATATTGTGCAATCTAGTCCTAATGTCAATGTACCTTTGGAAAATAAATGATAAATCCATTAAAATATGTGTTGTACAAAGCAGTGGCAGTATTATTATCAAATTAAAGGGTGCTTCTGAATCTGCAGTAGGAAAGATATATTTCCCATCCATTATACATTTACTAGTAATGTTTAAACATATGAACATCACAAATCAGTATTATTGTTAGTGTGCATTGAGCAAACAGGCATCATGAAGTAGCATTACATTTCAATATACGAAGAGTTAGGCTTCATTTTTATTAAAATAAATGTAGAACTAGACTGCATTTGTTTTAGTACATGCTGTACAAGTGAGGCTATTGTCAATGAAATACTGATTTATGGTGTCTTGATATAAATTTGGAAATCTGTATTTTCCTCTTTGCTCTGCCTAATTTTTATTGTGCAATCCTGTGTATTGCACAAAGCAGTGCTAATGATTTTATCTATTGAGTAAATGGATATTAGTAATAACAGTACATTTTGCAGTTATGTATTGCACAAAGTGTTGTTATTATTAGTGCAATGTCTAAGTATATTCTCAGACAAAAAATGTATTTTCCTCACCTATTCTGTATTCATCCTTGCTGTACAAATCTGTAGTGCTTTAATTTTGTGAGGCACAGATGGAAAACAAATGCAATATTCTTATGTTATTCTAATATATATTGTGAAGGAATTCTGTCTAGGTGACTGAGTGTTGTACAGTATCAAAACGAAAGCAAAAAATGTTAACTTCATCTATTTCTTTGTCTAACAGCTATAATAAATAAAAAAAATAAAAATGTGCCCAGAGATTTTGGTGTATTGTTATTTTATAGAGTAGCTAGCACAGTGCTGACACAATTAGAAGAACACAAACTGCAACAAAAAAGGACAGGATTCAATAAACTCTATATGGCTTGCTAAAACTGTATTTGCATTGCAACATGACCTGTACATGATAGTATGTTGATATGTATTTGGTAAGCTGTTCTACATGATGTGTTGAACCGCACAAGCACAATAAACATTTGGCATGCTAATTACTGTATAAGCTACTGAACTGTGTGCCAGTCAGCAAATTCAAGATGGCAGAGCTATTCAACAAGCTATAAATCAATCATGTAAACTTAGTGCGGCCTTCTGCTTTATATTCAAAGCCTATGTGTATACAGTCACAGAAAATACACTGGAGGAAAAAAATATCATTGACTGATGCTGCCTTTCTGCATGTGTATGTGCAACAGGCTCAGCTCTATGCTACTGGTGCTGCTGATAGATGTAGGGCAAGGAGGAGAAGGGTATTTAGACTCTGTTTAACTTTTCAGGGTCTGCATGAGGTGGAAATAGTAGAACACTACTGGTTGGATAAAGGCACATTCCAGGAACTCTGCAACCTTTGTTGCCTCACCTGAGAACAAGGGCAAACTGAGAGGAACTAATAAATATGGAGGCCAAGGTATGTGTAGCAGTTAGAATATTCAATACAGGAACAATTCAATGACCCACATGAGACATGCTGGAAGTGTCAAAGGCATCAGCATTCAGGATCCTACACCAATTCCAGAATGCTATGCTGTGGCATACCTGCAACTGTATATCTTCTCTCCTAACCTTGAGGACAGAGCTCTACCCCATAGCACACTTGCCTGAAGTCTTTGGTGTCATAGAATGCACACACATTGAGATAAAAGCACCACCCAGGGAACAGAGAAGGGTCTACAGCAACAGAAAGGGATTCCACTCCATTAACTGCCAGGTCATGTGTAATGCTAAGGGGATGATCCTGAATGTGTGTGCTGGCAAACCCAGCAGCTACCACGACTCTCATATCTGTCACACTTTACAGCTGTACCAGAGGTTTTCCAGGGGTGATGTCCCACAAAGCCATTTATTGGGGGGGGGGGTGTGCAGGGTATGCATTCAAACCATGGTGGATGATGCCCATCAGAAATGCATATGTATCCAGTGAGGAACACTATAGTGAGGCACATACACAAACAAGAACTATGATAGAGCTTGAGCTTGGGTTGCTGAAGGCACAGTTTGGGTTCCTAGATATATTGTGTGTATTGGGGGGGGGGGGCTCTGCAATACAATCCTAGCACTTTTGCCGATATTATCATATCCTATACTATAATACACAATAACATCCTGCAAAAATGGCTGCTACAAAAGGAACACCAAGGGCTAAGATCAAACATTCCATCACCACTGCCAAAGTCACCACATTCACACACAGTTGACGAGTCAGGGGGGAGCCAGCAGCTGCCGTAGGTGTAGTTAGATGTAGGTGTGCACAATATGTCCTCACCCTGACCAAGATGCAAGAAGTAGCACACATGCTGACCACTTAAGTGATACACCTTTCATCCTATGCACATACATACAGTAAAATCGATGCCAGGTAATGCTCACAACCTTTATTTCCCCATATAATGGCTGGGTACTGCTAACAACCAACAGAATTAGCCCCGAATGACAACAGTTGTAACTGCAAGTTTATCAACTAATAGAAAAATAAATGTGCAAGAACATGAATGAATGGCAGATACCTGCCTAAAAGTTACTTGTAAATGTAGCCCAGTAGAATGTGTGTAAGCTGTCCAGCAATGCTATCAATATCTGACATGGCTGACACCTGTAACATATCCTTATGTAGTTTATCAAATGACCTGTCCCATGTAACTGAAATACCCACTATAGAAAACACATACCAAAAACTGTACAAGTGGAGCAATATGCTTGATTGAAGACTGCTGGACAGAGACACAGCACTGCTGGACAGAGGCACAGCAAACTAATGGGTATAGTATTCTCATCCTAAGGGGTGGTGAAAGCCACACACACTCTGGCTAGGCTTATAAATGCCCTAGGGCAGATAGCCTAGTATGAACCTATGAACCTATGAACCTATGAACAGTCTCCTCCCCTTCAATTCCTTAGCTACATGGTTACCTTTCAGTGTAAAGTCAGCCCTCTGAGCATTCTGAAGATGCAAATGAGATTTAAACTCATCAGAATAATTGAATCCCAAACCTATGACTTTGTGTATCAGATGTAAACATATAGTAGCCTCTACACCATTATTAGGTGCTAATAATTTGCAATTGTGAATGATTTCTTTGAATAAAACAAAACACAGTAGTGAGTGTGTCAGTGAGGATACACTTACAAAGCGTGGCACTAACTGCAGTGAGTTTTTAAACAAAACCAAACAACCCACATGTATATTTCCTTGGCATAACAGCACAGTTTCTTGCCTTTGTTGAAACCTTTGGTTGCCTGCCATGTATTTTTATCACACCTTGACAGAACTATGACAGAATATGCACTAGAGATTGCATGTCAAGCAATAATAAGGGAATGATTTCCAGAATACAAAGAGAAGACAGAGCTGAAGTGGTGCAGACATAGTCGTAACTAATGTGTGCTCACTCATTCCACTAAGTATGTAATGTACGCATTTACAATCAACTAAGAATGTCCAACTGAATAAATCATTTATTACTGGTTATGAAATGTTGATTGCTTGTATGCACATTATTTGATTGCTATTGCAAAGCGTATTGCAAAATGTGTCTGTGGCAAAGACAGATAACCCACTACAACTATGTTGCATAAGTGCATTATTCTAATGGTTCAAATTCATAGTTGTATACTTGTTTAACTTTTGTTTATCTTTTTTATCCTTTTATTTTCCATGTGTGTGGTGACATTGCACAGACACTGTTAGCTGCTTACAAAAATGAAAATTTAATTTCATCTGCCTTACAAAGCACAAACATGCTTAGCAGCTTTGCACTATGGAGAGTAATGACTGTAGAAATTACAGCTGTTATCCAGATGTCTCGGTGACACAAGGTCTAAATACATTAAGTTAAAAAGACAGAACATAGATAAAGTCGGGTTGGAGTCACTCCATAGTTATTTTTACTGAGAAAGCATCATTGTGAGTATTTATACAAGTAATATATGTTCACTATTGCCTTTTACATGTGTGCTTACCTACCAGTTCATAACAAGAGTTCACTACTTAAGGAAAAAAGTGAAAAGCTTAATTTGGTTTGCCTTACTTCATGCAAACAGGGTCAGCAGTGAGGTGTGGCCATAAGCACTCTGGGCAGTACTTGTGTGTGGAAAAAAGACCTGCTGCCTAGCTTTCCTTTGCACCAGGTGTAACTGTACTGAGTTCATGGTCAGAACACAGGTGAGACAAGCGTCAAATCCAGCTCAGTCCACTTTCTATTAAGGATGACCCGTAGTGGTTCAAATCCAGCACGTTCCACTTTTTATTAAGGGTGACCCACGGTCATTTTTCACAAAACTTTGATTATAAAGGTATTATTACATACCAATAGCTATGTATAGCAGGTTGATTGACAGAAAGGTATAATTACCACTTGCATACACATTTTTTTGTAGGTATCATATATATTATGTCATAAAAAACTCAGTTGCATATCTCTGATGGATATAATAGTTAACTGACAATCATCTACATCTCTCCCAAAACCCCAGCATAACTTTAGAAAAGAGTGTTATGAGGATTGTATATTAACTTTAAACTCTTTTACTTAAGTCATGCAAGTCTATCTATTTCCAGTTTATTGAACCACAGTAGTCCTGCATCACACTTAAGAATCCATAAGCCAGGACTTTTTAATGTCACACACATACAGGCATAATTGATATATAGCACCAGTCATTATTTAAGGTGTAAATTTATAATGACCATAGTCAATAAGTATGTCTTCTGTGGCAATGAGGAGCAATTACCTGTATGGAAATGTATGCATTTCATTTTACATAGGTTCAAATCCCACATTGTACAAATGACTTTTAACACTGTGTAAGTCCCCACAAAAGATGTGCCAAATCATCCTGTTGATCCCTCCAAAGTCATGGCTTACAAGCCGTGTCATTTAGAGTTTCATTGTTGACCAGTGGGCAAAGTGTGACCAGGTGTAGCAGCACTCATGCAATAAATAAATGCCACATTTCAGATCATTATTGCTGAGTCATAATCTCCCTTTCTCTTTGTTTGGCAAAGTTTCTTTTTGCCTGACATCATGCGAATGCAGTTGGCATTGTTGTGTGCTTTTGTGCATTGGCCGTAAAATGTGATATCACAATTGGTTGGAAAACATTACAGTTGATGTTTGTAGATATGGCAGGAGATGCAAAGGATGGAGCCAAATTCAGGGCACAGAGATGGAGTCTGAAGGATTCAAAAATATTTGTTGCACTCCTTGTGAAATGCTACATGTAGGAAGACTATAATGGGTCTCATAGGTTCATAGGTTCATAGGTTCATACTAGGCTATCTGCCCTAGGGCATTTATAAGCCTAGCCAGAATGTGTTTGGCTTTCGCCACCCATTTTAAATTTATTTTGCTATGCCCTTTTTCGAGGTTAGTATACTGTGCCTCTGTTTAACAGTGACACAGAAGTGATACCCGGGGTAAACCTATGATCTCCCATCCACTCATCAAGATTCCTCTTGAAGAGAGTCAATGAGGGACTCTGCCTAATCTGGACTGGGATTTTATTCCAGAGTGAAGGGAGCCTCTGGGTTATGAATCTGTCCCTCCAGCATGTCCTATTTATATCATTGCTGAGGTTCAAGTCTCTCGAGCGCGTAGCTCGATGGGATTTGGATTTTCTGAGGTGCAGCATGTCCATTAATTCCAGGTTGGACATGGCTTTATACGTCAGGCACAGATCGCCTCTGAACAGGTGGTATGCCACTGAGTAGAGATGGAGTTTCTTTAACCGGGCAGCATATGGCATCTGTTTGAGCCCTTTGATCCTCTTGGTGAGGTACTTTTGGGGTCTTTCCAGTTGCTGCAGGTGTCTGGTAAGGTACATCCCAAAAGGGGCATTGTACTCAATTATGGGCCTGATGAGGGATGAGTAAAGAGGCACGATGACATCCACTGATCTAGCTGTGAATCCCTTCATGATTAGGTGGGCTATATAAAATGTTTTTCTAACCACTTTGGCCATGTGGTTATCAAATGAGAGATTGCTATCAACTTGGGTCCCCAGGTCCCTAATTACTTCTTCTGTACTTAATGGATTACCACCTATGTGGTAATTTGTGGGCACTTTGTTTTTGCCAAAGGGGATGACTATACACTTTTCGGCATTTAGCTTGAGGCCATGGCTCTGGCACCAGTTGTCTGTTTCTATGAGGCCCTTTTGGAGGATGCTTGTGTTGGCTTGAGAGTCGATTATGGCGCCCAGTTTGCAGTCATCTGTGAACTTGGTCAGCCACAGTCCTTCCATGTTGGCCTGTACCTCTGAGAAATATATACCGAACAAGAGAGGTCCCAGGACTGAGCCTTGTGGGACACCACTTGTAACTGGTTTGGAGTCTGACATGGCTCCAGCAATTCTAACCATGTGGGTTCTGTCCTTGAGCCAGCTTGCAATCCATCTAGTGACATAGGGGTTTATATTTAACCTGGTGAGCTTATCTATAATGCCCGAGTGGGGTATTGTATTGAAGGCTTTTGTGAGGTCCAGGTAGGCTGTGTGGACCACCTTCCCCTCATCAATGGCCTTGATGACTGTTTCAAAGAAATCAAACAGGTTTAAGAGGCAGGATCTGCCCTTAACAAAGCCAAACTGGGTAGGATCCAGTGTCTGTAGGTCCCCAATATCTTTATTTATGAGGTCCATGATGATCCTTTCCATAGCGTTGCAGACCAAGCTAGTCAGGCTTATGGGGCAATAGTTTCCAGGATCTGTTGAGGCACCACCTTTATGGAGAGGGACCACTGTTGCTGTACGCCACTCTTTGGGCACATATCCTGTAGTAAGGCTGAGATTGAACAGTAGTTTTATGTTAGGGTTTAGCTCTTCTTGGAGTAAGACGCAGCCCGGGACACTGCCTGGTCCCATTTATACTGTGTTTTTTGCTTTGGAGAGGGCGGCTCTTACCTGCTCATCTGAGATGTCAGGGGGGCAGCACTCTGCTGGGATAGATATTTGCCCTTTTGGTGGGGAGGGGGGGGAGAAGTTTGCGCTGAACCTGTCAGCTAGGATGTTGGCAATGTCTGTGGGTTTGGTGTATTTTTTGTAATTTTGGACTAATTCTGAGCATATCTGGGAATTACCACCCAGGTTCCTAACATAATTACAGAAAGCCTTGTGATTATCCTTAGTGTCCTG
Organism: Protopterus annectens; assembly: GCF_019279795.1. Lineage (NCBI taxonomy): Eukaryota > Metazoa > Chordata > Ceratodontiformes > Protopteridae > Protopterus > Protopterus annectens. Next base: position 871,428,514 of record NC_056726.1, read on the forward strand.
TGCAATTTTTCTCTCGAAGCTGGCCTTAGACAGTTTTATGAGTGCCCGTAGTTTTTTGCTAATACTGATCAGTGATGCCTTCCCTTTTTGGGATTTTGCTCTATCATTTAGTTGCTTCCTCCTTCTATTCTATAGTTTGTTTATGGCTGAGGCTTGGAACAGCCTAGCCAAGTCTGATTCTAGTGTGACTGGAATACCACACATTGGGGAGCAGTGTAGGCACCACTACAGTGACCTAAAGGGTGCAAGCAGGCACAAATCGACCAGTGGCTGGATGAGGTTAAAACTTCTGATACACCCAGAAACTTCTGACACACCCAGTTGTGTAAATATACAAATCAAGACACTTTAAATGTTATGGAATGCTGTAGATAGCCAAGACTGGTATGAATGATGCTTTCATGCCTCTTCTTTCATTTTGTATTTTACAGCTTCTAAGGAAATCATGGAGAACAGGGAGGTACATGCCGACGGGTTGTAGCGACTCAGAAAGGCAAGGGTTGTAATAAATATACTGTGATGTCATAGATCAGTATCAATTTCCGCATGGATATCTTAGCTTAAACAGCAACAATGTATGCTGTCTGCTATAGCTCTTGGTAATTATAATAGGCAACTGTAATAGTATATTCAGATTATGTGTATTCTTTTTCCACAAGTAACTTATAGCTTGACATGCAACAAGTATAATTTCTACATTCAACATGCAGCAATACTGGCTTTCATGCCATGCAGTTAAGTTGATCTGTAGTATCTTTTAAAGCATATTCCAAGGAGTACCTGTAACAATTCAGTCATTTTCTTTATTTTGAAAGCTCTATAACTAGGATAATAATAAAAAGATTTCATCTAATAAAGCAAGAAAGTGACATATCATGGTTCTGATAATCTTTTTTCTATTCCATCTCACCCCACCCCTTATCTTTCTCTTTGTGTGTGTGTGTGTGTGTGTGTGTGTGTGTGTGTGTGTGTGTGTGTGTGTGTGTGTGTGTGTGTGTGTGTGTGTATGTGTGTGAGAGTGTGTGTGTTAACTGGAATCACACCATTCTGATGTCATACTTTCCTACCAAAAAACAAATGCTTTTCAGCATGATGGGCAAACACCATGTCTTGACCTGGCAACACTCCAATGGCTGCCCGCCAACACCCAGGACCTCTGGGATGCAACCTGGTAGTAATGCCCCTGCAGTCCCTGTACTACCTGGCCCATTCACATCAGGTAACATTACCCTGGATACAAGTACATTGGTACCCTCTGGGAGCATTGGTAGAGCTGGTGATTATGTCACCTGCCAGTAGTTGCCAGGGATGGTGCATGATATAATAGAAACTGGCCTTGCTGCCTGCATCAACCACTTGGAGAGGTTACTCATTAAAACAGAAAAGAGGCTCCCACTTCAAGTAGTCTCACAGGGAACTGAGGAAGCAGACAGTTAAGATAGTTCTGAGGGTGAGGACTAGATTCTCACTGTTCCCACACTTGACGGACATGTGCCTCTAATATGCCCTACCTATCCCCAACCATGTGTCCATTACCATCTCTTTGTCTGCCTTGTTTGTCCTTGTTTGTCCTGTTTGTCTGTTTCTATACCTACCCTACCTACCTAAACCTCACATCCTTATGACATTTCCCCAGCATTCCTATCTTTCTGAAAAAAAAAAAAATGGGCACCTGGCCCACAAAAAAAAGTCCCATACATAGTTTTCCACTTCACATATGTGTCTTCTCGACACACTTGACTTAGTCCAAATGGCTATACAACATAACTGTGCTAGTGTCACCCACCTGAGTTGTAGTGACAGTCCAACTACATCAAATGGTTTCCATGTCTGCACATTACTGTGTTGAGGAAGTGGAGCTCTGTGGCTCTTTCATAATTCCCTCCAGCAAATTCCTTTATTGCTTCACCTTTGTTCTTTCCCCTACTTGCTTCTTCATTTCATTACTTTCCTATTAATCCCATTTTCAGCACCTATAATCTGGTCAAAAATAGAATCACACACTACACACATGGCCAGAAATTACCCATAAAAAAGCCTTCACCTTTTGTCCTCTCCATTTGCATGGAGTTTGGCATTGTGCACCATTGCTGAGTGGCAGCAAATAGCTGTTCATGTCCTATGGCAGAACATGGTGAATTTTTTGCCATCATCTGCACTAGTCAGTTATCTTTGCACAAAACTGCTTAAGCATGCTGCACTATAGGAATACATAGTTAAGGCAGAGTAAAGGCACTATTTTGAAAGAGTCTGACAGATCTGTAAACTGCTGGATGTAACAAAGTACAACTTCCTATGTGGAGTGAATTTGATTCCAGATACCTCTCACGTTATTTCTTACTGTGATGTTATATGTCTATGATATGTTTAATCATCCACATTTCAAAATATTTATCATAGTTATGAGTTTTCATGGAGATATATTGGATACTGGCCCAAACAAATTATTTGCATTGAGTTTTCATGGAGATATTTTGGATACTGGCCCAAACAAATTGTTTGCACTGACATCCATGCCCACAATTATGAAACACTTATCCAACCTTGTTCCACTTGTCATAAGCTTGTTGACCCTCTCCTAACCCTTCTGTACCCCTATGTCAGTCACTTCATGCTGCAGAGCATGCCAGCTTAATAATGAGAACAGACAAAAAAACATGTCCATGATTGTCCCATTACACCAAGCATTATGTGTATGTCCATCAGTCCTTGTATTCACCCCTTCACTCCCACACCTCTTTCATGTGTGTTATCTATTAGGCTGATGGATGTACTTGTCATCTTATGGTTTCTGCATACTGACGTGACTCTGCTGATGGATAATACAAAACATGTTACTTTGATTCAATAAGAGATCAGTCCTCCCGTAGTGAGCAAGGTTTTGGTATATGCTGTTGGATTCCCTTTGTGTCATGTTCATGTGATTATGGATGAAATGTTGATTGAATATGATGTGGAAGTTTTCCTTACTGTGAAGTAGCATACTGCACACACTTTTCAGGATATATGGCCCTACACAAATAGATAGCATGGCTGCTTAGTCATACTAATAATTTTAAAAGATGTACCACCCGTTGTTATTTTAGTAAAGATGTACATACAATTAACTTGTGATTTGCAGTGTGGCTTGCAAAACAGCTACTAGTTGTGCAAGTGTATTGAAGTAGTCATTACTGATATGCATTGGGGACAAACACTCCTTAGTGTAGTAAATTAATGTCATATTTGCAGTCCTGATAACATTTACTTATAGGTTCATAGGTTCATAGGTTCATACTAGGCTATCTGCCCAAGGGCATTTATAAGCCTAGCCCATAGTTATGTGGCTTTCGCCACCCCTTTAGTTTGAATAAAAACTATGCCTATCATTTTGCTGTGCCTCTGTCAAGCAGTGACGCTGAAGTAATCCCTGGGGTATATCTGCAATCTCCCATCCATTGGTCAAGATTCCTCTTGAACAAGACCAGAGAGGTGCTCTGCCTCACATGTACCGGGATTTTGTTCCACAGCATAGGAGTCTCTGGGTGATGAATCTGTCCCTCCAGCACGTTCTATTTATAACCGTGTCAAGGTTTAAGTCTCCGCCCTTGTGGTTCTGAGGGATCTAGATTTTTTGAGGTGAAGCATATTCATCAAATCTGGGTTTGACATGGCCTTATATGTCAGGCACAGGTCACCTCTGAGCAAGCGGTATGAGATTGAATAGAGCTGGAGTTCTTTCAGTCGGGCAGCATAAGACATATTTTTGAGACCCTTTATCCTTTTGGTGAGGAACTTTTGGGGCCTTTCAAGCTGCAGCAGGTGTCTGGTAAGATACATTCCGAACGGGGCATTGTACTCAATCATAGGTCTAATAAGTGATGAGTACATGGGGACGATGACCTCCCTTGATCTAGATGTGAATCCCTTCATGATCAGGTGGGTGATATAGAAGGTTTTCCTAACTACTTTAGCAACATGAGTGTCAAACGAAGGCTACTCTCAACCTGGGTCCCGAGAGCTCTGATGACTTTTTCTGTGCTCAGTGGATTGCCACCTATATGGTAGCTAGGTGTAGCCTTGTTTTTCCCAAAGGGTATGACTATGCATTTTTGGCGTTTAACTTCAGGCCATGGCTCTGGCACCAGTTATCCATTTCTGTGAGGCCCTTCTGGAGGATATCTGTGTCAGATGTGTTTTCGACTATGGCGCCAGTTTGCAGTCATCTGCAAACTTTGTCAGCCATAACCCTCCTGTGTTTACTTGTACTTCAGAAAAGTAGATGCCGAACAAGAGTGGACCCAGGACTGAGCCCTGTGGGACACCACTTGTGACAGGCTTTGAGTCTGACATGGCTCCAGCAACTCTGACCCTGTGGGTTCTGTCACTTAGCCAGTTTGCAACCCATCTTGTGATGTATGGGTTTACATTCAAGCTGATGAGTTTTTCGATGATACCTGAGTGGGGTATTGTGTCGAAGGCCTTTGCCAGGTCGAGGTAGGCTGTATGGACTGCCTTTCCCTCATCAATGGCCTTGGTGACTGTCTCGAAAAAGTCAACCAAGTTTAAGAGGCAGGATCTGCCTTTGACAAAGCCAAACTGAGTTGGATCCAAAGTCTGCAAGTTCCCTATGTCTTTATTTATGAGTTCCATTATGATCCTCTCCATGGCTTTGCAGATAAGGCTTGTCAAGCTAATGGGGCGGTAATTTCCAGGGTCTGTGGAGGCACCGCCCTTATGAAGTGGGACCACAGTCGCCGTGCGCCACTCCTTGGGTACATATCCTGAGGTGAGGCTAAGATTAAACAGCTGTCCTAACTGTGGGTTTAATTCCTCATTGAGTTCATGAAGCACACAGCCGGGGACACCATCCGGTCCCATGGATGCTGTGTTTTTTGCCTTAGTGAGGGCAGTTCTCACCTGGGCGTTGGAGATGTTTGGGGGCTACAATCCTCTGGAATAGATATCTCTCCTTTTGGGGAGAGGAGAAGTTTGCACTGAACCTGTCAGCCAGTATGTTGGCAATGTGTGTAGGTTCAGTAATTTTCACATCATTTTGAACTAATTCTGAGCATATCTGGGAGTTTCCTCCTAGGTTTCTAACATAGCTAAAGAAGGCCTTATGATTCTCTTTAGAGTCCTTGGCGATTTTTCTCTCAAAATTTGCCTTGGATGATTTTATGAGAGCTCTTAGTTTTTACTTATAATGATCAAAGGTGTCTTACCTTTCAAGGATTTTGCTCTATCTTGTAGTAGCTTCCTCCTTTTGTTGTAGAGCTTGTTTATGGCTGGGGTCCACCAGACTGGACGCTTGCCTTTGGTACAGAGAGTCTTAGTTTTGTTTGGGATTGCCTGATCCATGCAGTCCTGTAGGTGCTGGTAGAAGGAATTTGTAAGTGATTCAGCGGTTTGAGTAATGTTTACCACTGGCTCAGGGGCCTTAAAGGAGACCACACTAGTTTTTAGAAGTGTGAAATCGGCTTTTGAGAAGTTTTTCACTGTGGTCTTTTTGTTTCAGGTGGGGCGGGATGAGGACCTCCAGCGAGATTAGTTTATGATCTGATCTCACCAGTGAGGGGTATACTTCGGTGTTGAACATTTTGATCCCATGTTCGTGATGATGAGATCAAGTATGTTTTCTCCTCTTGTGGGGATGGTGACTAGTTGTTCCATGGCATTTGAGTTTATGAACTCCAGGAATCTTTGGGTTAGAGTGTTCGGGCTTGAGTAGTGTTCCCAGTCTATATTAGGGTAGTTAAAGTCACCTAGTATGATGGTGTTTGGAGATACATTTATCCCTCCAATGTTTTCAGGAAGGCCATGTGAGGTTCCTGAGTTTGAGAGGGTGGCCTGTAACATGCTACAAATTGCAGAGCAGTCTTGCCTATGGTTAATTGCACCTGGATGGTCTCCGATGCATCATGCGTTGCCACCAACCTTGAGGTGTGGGTGTCCTTTATGAATATGGACACCCCTCCTTTCTTGGTGTTGTCCGGATTTTGGGGCGGAACGCATGATATGAGGTGAAACCTGTTAGTGCTGGGGTGCTCTCAGGAGCCTTGAACCAGGTTTCTGTCACAGCACAGACATCGATGTTCTCCATATTGAGAAGGGCCTCGAGTGCGTGCATCTTGAGATTGAGACTTCTGGCATTGAGCAGCATTACCCTTAGTTTTTTCCTTTTGGTGTTCTAGGGTGGTAGGTTTAGAATTTGAGCCTTGCCTAAAAAGGCACTATGGGGTGGCAAGAGCCTTTGCCAATATCCGAAGCCCAGGGTGACAGGTGCAAGCCGTCCCTTGAAGCAGCGTGGCTTGTCCAGCATGTCATCCCAGGCGGACAGACATTGGATCCCCTTTGAATGACACCAGAATTTAAGCCAATTATTAAAGCTGATCATCTTATCACTGTATTGTGGCATCATTCTAGGTGAAGGTAGGATACTGCTCAAGGTCAGGGTCATACCTGCCTGGGCTACATAATCAGAGAGCTCCTCGATGTCCCTTTTCATGTAGTCCAAGGAGGTGCGTCTCAGGTCGCTGACACCAGCGTGGACAATGACTGAGTCGTACTTGTACCTGCTGTTGAGAGACCTGAGTGCTTGCGTTATGTGGCGGATTCTAGCGCCTGACAGGCAGCTTACTGTGACCTTCTCTTTACTCAGTCTGGTGAGCGGGACGTCAGTGTGTCTGACTATGGAATCACCAATGACAAGTGTGTCTGGCATTTTGTTTGGCCTTAAGGGCTGTGACTGTTTGACACTCTGACTGTGTGGTCTATGTGTTGCATGTGTTGGGTCGTGAGGTGGTAGTTGTTTGGGTGTCTGCTTTGGTGGCCTCTGCTGTTTTGGTAAATTTTTGATCAGAGCCTCCGAGTATGTCTTTGTGTGAGTATGTGTATGATTTGAAGTTGTGATGGTACCATGTGTGACTGGGTATGTATTGTGTGTGGTTACCTTCTCCTCCTGTCTGGTCTTGCCAGTCCTATGTTGAGAGAGCTCAGCCTCCAGTTTGGCCGTATAGTTGCATCTCTCATGTATTTGTGTTTTGTGGGAGAAGGAGAGGATTGTCTGTGTACATGAGGCAGTTGTAACATTGCCTCAATATTCCCAGGTTCACCAGTTGAGCTGGAGAGGACACTAGCAACTGATCCTCGACATACTAGAAGTAGTAGATAAAGAGACTTTCAAAGGACTCGGGGAAGTGGGTTTTAGGCTGGTGGGGTACTATCTATAATAAGAGTGCTTTATCAAGGTGCAAGTACTGTAGGAGTAAGTGCTAGGCTTTACAGATAGAGAATAGTCTACTTGGGAATCAAGTAGAGATGAACTTTTCAGTTATAGGATATGCTGGTTAGATCAGCAGTACAGCTCGAGGAAGGTAGTTTTAAGGGAAAATTGGAAGAGTGGAATTTAGATGGCCCAAATAGTTTAACCTTGTTTAACCGCTGCTCTTGTGTGCAACAGTGGTAACTCCGCTAAATCGCTTACGCCGCATTTAGCGTGTTTTATAGCAGGGGCTGAAGGGAGCTAGGAATTGGCCCAAAACGACCAATGGACTACTAGTTTCTGGCTGAAACTTCACCAAATCAGACAAAAGGCGCTCAGTGCTTCCCACTCCCACTGGTAAGCAAAGAAACTTCCCTCCTTCCTAATAAGGCAATGGATCAGTAACAGGAACTAAAAACAAAGCCCAGGGATCAGCAACTCTGAAACTGGACTACTCTAGTTCAGTAAGGCGGAAAACAAGAGATTTTTTTGTTTTATTACAGAGACAAGGAAAAACAGACAGTAATTGCTGTAAATCGGCTAGCGCACTTTAGTGTGTAGCCTACAGAAACAATTTGCAACAATTAGTAACTTAAAGTGCAATAAACAGTGTAAAATGCAGAAATCACTTAAAGTAGCAATAAAACAGGCGAAATGCAGTTGCTAGCTTAAATAACAGTGGGAAAGCCACAAAAAAATACTTATATCTGGTAGAAAGTCACTCTTTTAGCTCTCTGCTGCTTGGATCACTCTGCAGGCCACCACGAGGATCTGTGCTGAGTTGGTACAAGCTGGAAAACGCGTGTTTAGCGTGTTTTATAGCAAGGGGCTGAAAGGAGCTAGGAATTGGCCCAAAACAACCAATGGACTACTAGTTTCTGGCTGAAACTTCACCAAATCAGACAGAAAGGCTGCTCAGTGCTTCCCACTCCCACTGGTAAGCAAAGAAACTTCCCTCCTCCCTAATAAGGCAATGAATCAGTAACAGGAACTAAAACAAAGCCCAGGGATCAGCAACTCTGAAACTGGACTACTCTAGTTCAGTAAGGTGGGAAAACAAGAGATTTTTTTTGTTTTATTACAGAGACAAGGAAAAAACAGACAGTAAATGCTATAAATGCTGTAAATCGGCTAGCACACTTTAGTGTGTAGCCTACAGAAACAATTTGCAACAATTAGTAACTTAAAGTGCAATAAACAGTGTAAAATGCAGAAATCACTTAAAGTAGCAGTAAAACAGGCGAAATGCAGTCGCTAGCTTAAATAACAGTGGAAAGCCACAAAAATACTTATATCTGGTAGAAAGTCACTCTTTTAGCTCTCTGCTGCTTGGATCACTCTGCAGGCCACCACGAGGATCTGTGCTGAGTTGGTACAAGCTGGAAAACGCGTGTTTAGCGTGTTTTATAGCAGGGGCTGAAAGGAGCTAGGAATTGGCCCAAAACGACCAATGGACTACTAGTTTCTGGCTGAAACTTCACCAAATCGGACAGAAAGGCTGCTCCGTGCTTCCCACTCCCACTGGTAAGCAAAGAAACTTCCCTCCTCCCTAATAAGGCAATGGATCAGTAACAGGAACTAAAAACAAAGCCCAGGGATCAGCAACTCTGAAACTGGACTACTCTAGTTCAGTAAGGCGGAAGACAAGAGATTTTTTGTTTTATTACAGAGACAAGGAAAAAAACAGACAGTAAATGCTATAAATGCTGTAAATCGGCTAGCGACTTTAGTGTGTAGCCTACAGAAACAATTTGCAACAATTAGTAACTTAAAGTGCAATAAAAGTGTAAAATGCAGACATCACTTAAAGTAGCAGTAAAACAGGCGAAATGCAGTCGCTAGCTTAATAACAGTGGGAAAGCCACAAAATACTTATATCTGGTAGAAAGTCACTCTTTAGCTCTCTGCTGCTTGGATCACTCTGCAGGCCACCACGAGGATCTGTGCTGAGTTGGTACAAGCTGGAAAACGCGTGTTTAGCGTGTTTTATAGCAGGGGGCTGAAAGGAGCAAGGAATTGGCCCAAAACGACCAATGGACTACTAGTTTCCGGCTGAAACTTCACCAAATCGGACAGAAAGGCTGCTCAGTGCTTCCCACTCCCACTGGTAAGCAAAGAAACTTCCCTCCTCCCTAATAAGGCAATGGATCAGTAACAGGAACTAAAAACAAAGCCCAGGGATCAGCAAATCTGAAACTGGACTACTCTAGTTCAGTAAGGCGGGAAAACAAGAGATTTTTTTGTTTTATTACAGAGACAAGGAAAAAACAGACAGTAAATGCTATAAATGCTGTAAATCGGCTAGCGCACTTTAGTGTGTAGCCTACAGAAACAATTTGCAACAATTAGTAACTTAAAGTGCAATAAACAGTGTAAAATGCAGAAATCACTTAAAGTAGCAGTAAAACAGGCGAAATGCAGTCGCTAGCTTAATAACAGTGGGAAAGCCACAAAAATACTTATATCTGGTAGAAAGTCACTCTTTTAGCTCTCTGCTGCTTGGATCACTCTGCAGGCCACCACGAGGATCTGTGCTGAGTTGGTACAAGCTGGAAAACGCGTGTTTAGCGTGTTTTATAGCAGGGGCTGAAAGGAGCTAGGAACTGGCCCAAAACGACCAATGGACTACTAGTTTCTGGCTGAAACTTCACCAAATCGGACAAAAGGCCGCTCAGTGCTTCCCACTCCCACTGGTAAGCAAAGAAACTTCCTCCTTCCTAATAAGGCAATGGATCAGTAACAGGAACTAAAAACAAAGCCCAGGGATCAGCAACTCTGAAACTGGACTACTCTAGTTCAGTAAGGCAGGAAAACAAGAGAATTTTTTTTTTTTTTTACAGCGACAAGGAAAAAAACAGACAGTAAATGCTATAAAAACAATTCACATGCAGTGCAAGCTGGCACACTTGAGTATGTAGCAATATTAGTCCACACACAGTATGAAAAAAATGTAATTAAATTAAAAAGGACTAAAAGCAAGTGCAGAAAGGGTTTATTAGAGAGAATGCGGTAAAGAGAAGGGACTGGGGGAGTGTCCTAGATCAAATCTACAGTGGGGCGGGCACTGCAAAAGCCACCAAATTTAAGTTTCAACAGAGCTAGATCTGAGAAATCAGTCCCCAAGTTATAACAACCACAATAAAATGAAGGAAATATACTTAAATCAGCTTATGTCCAGTTGATGTATGCAGACAAATCTCAGTAGCAGCAACTCTACTTAAAATGATTACCAGAGATGTAACCAACACAGGTTTTAAAGTTATCAGAAAACCCCCCAAGCTAATTAACACTTAAAGGAATTTCAGAGCAGTTTAACAACTAGTGCAGAGCTTCAGACACACACACAAGACAGTTTCAACAGAGCTAGATCTGAGAAATCAGTCCCCAAGTTATAACAACCACAATAAAATGAAGGAAATATACTTAAATCAGCTTATGTCCAGTTGATGTATGCAGACAAATCTCAGTAGCAGCAACTCTACTTAAAATGATTACCAGAGATGTAACCAACACAGGTTTTAAAGTTATCAGAAAACCCCCAAGCTAATTAACACTTAAAGGAATTTCAGAGCAGTTTAACAACTAGTGCAGAGCTTCAGACACACACACAAGACAGTTTCAACAGAGCTAGATCTGAGAAATCAGTCCCCAAGTTATAACAACCACAATAAAATGAAGGAAATATACTTAAATCAGCTTATGTCCAGTTGATGTATGCAGACAAATCTCAGTAGCAGCAACTCTACTTAAAATGATTACCAGAGATGTAACCAACACAGGTTTTAAAGTTATCAGAAAAAACCCCAAGCTAATTAACACTTAAAGGAATTTCAGAGCAGTTTAACAACTAGTGCAGAGCTTCAGACACACACACAAGACAGTTTCAACAGAGCTAGATCTGAGAAATCAGTCCCCAAGTTATAACAACCACAATAAAATGAAGGAAATATACTTAAATCAGCTTATGTCCAGTTGATGTATGCAGACAAATCTCAGTAGCAGCAACTCTACTTAAAATGATTACCAGAGATGTAACCAACACAGGTTTTAAAGTTATCAGAAAACCCCCCAAGCTAATTAACATTTAAAGGAATTTCAGAGCAGTTTAACAACTAGTGCAGAGCTTCAGACACACACACAAGACAGTTTCAACAGAGCTAGATCTGAGAAATCAGTCCCCAAGTTATAACAACCACAATAAAATGAAGGAAATATACTTAAATCAGCTTATGTCCAGTTGATGTATGCAGACAAATCTCAGTAGCAGCAACTCTACTTAAAATGATTACCAGAGATGTAACCAACACAGGTTTTAAAGTTATCAGAAAACCCCCAAGCTAATTAACACTTAAAGGAATTTCAGAGCAGTTTAACAACTAGTGCAGAGCTTCAGACACACACACAAGACAGTTTCAACAGAGCTAGATCTGAGAAATCAGTCCCCAAGTTATAACAACCACAATAAAATGAAGGAAATATACTTAAATCAGCTTATGTCCAGTTGATGTATGCAGACAAATCTCAGTAGCAGCAACTCTACTTAAAATGATTACCAGAGATGTAACCAACACAGGTTTTAAAGTTATCAGAAAACCCCCAAGCTAATTAACATTTAAAGGAATTTCAGAGCAGTTTAACAACTAGTGCAGAGCTTCAGACACACACACAAGACAGTTTCAACAGAGCTAGATCTGAGAAATCAGTCCCCAAGTTATAACAACCACAATAAAATGAAGGAAATATACTTAAATCAGCTTATGTCCAGTTGATGTATGCAGACAAATCTCAGTAGCAGCAACTCTACTTAAAATGATTACCAGAGATGTAACCAACACAGGTTTTAAAGTTATCAGAAAACCCCCCAAGCTAATTAACACTTAAAGGAATTTCAGAGCAGTTTAACAACTAGTGCAGAGCTTCAGACACACACACAAGACAGTTTCAACAGAGCTAGATCTGAGAAATCAGTCCCCAAGTTATAACAACCACAATAAAATGAAGGAAATATACTTAAATCAGCTTATGTCCAGTTGATGTATGCAGACAAATCTCAGTAGCAGCAACTCTACTTAAAATGATTACCAGAGATGTAACCAACACAGGTTTTAAAGTTATCAGAAAACCCCCAAGCTAATTAACACTTAAAGGAATTTCAGAGCAGTTTAACAACTAGTGCAGAGCTTCAGACACACACACAAGACAGTTTCAACAGAGCTAGATCTGAGAAATCAGTCCCCAAGTTATAACAACCACAATAAAATGAAGGAAATATACTTAAATCAGCTTATGTCCAGTTGATGTATGCAGACAAATCTCAGTAGCAGCAACTCTACTTAAAATGATTACCAGAGATGTAACCAACACAGGTTTTAAAGTTATCAGAAACCCCCCAAGCTAATTAACATTTAAAGGAATTTCAGAGCAGTTTAACAACTAGTGCAGAGCTTCAGACACACACACAAGACAGTTTCAACAGAGCTAGATCTGAGAAATCAGTCCCCAAGTTATAACAACCACAATAAAATGAAGGAAATATACTTAAATCAGCTTATGTCCAGTTGATGTATGCAGACAAATCTCAGTAGCAGCAACTCTACTTAAAATGATTACCAGAGATGTAACCAACACAGGTTTTAAAGTTATCAGAAAACCCCCAAGCTAATTAACACTTAAAGGAATTTCAGAGCAGTTTAACAACTAGTGCAGAGCTTCAGACACACACACAAGACAGTTTCAACAGAGCTAGATCTGAGAAATCAGTCCCCAAGTTATAACAACCACAATAAAATGAAGGAAATATACTTAAATCAGCTTATGTCCAGTTGATGTATGCAGACAAATCTCAGTAGCAGCAACTCTACTTAAAATGATTACCAGAGATGTAACCAACACAGGTTTTAAAGTTATCAGAAAACCCCCCAAGCTAATTAACACTTAAAGGAATTTCAGAGCAGTTTAACAACTAGTGCAGAGCTTCAGACACACACACAAGACAGTTTCAACAGAGCTAGATCTGAGAAATCAGTCCCCAAGTTATAACAACCACAATAAAATGAAGGAAATATACTTAAATCAGCTTATGTCCAGTTGATGTATGCAGACAAATCTCAGTAGCAGCAACTCTACTTAGAATGACATCTTGACACAATTTGTTAAAAAAAAATCATCTGGATTTGAACCCTGGCTCACCTGTGCTCTGACAAGAAGATCACTGTTTTTATACCCTCTACCATCCAGAAAGGCAGGCAACGGGTCTATTTTCCACACTCAGTACTGTCCAGAGTGCTGAGGCCATGCATTTCCACTGAGCCTGTTTGTGTGAAGGAAGGCATTCTATATTAAAATTTTCACTGTTTTCCTTAAGCTGAGAGCCATATTTACTTGACACTTAAAATCACACAAATGGGGAAGGCAAGGCCAACAGTTATTTATGGAATCAAACTTTGCCCCCAACATTTCAAGGATAGACGACAGCATACACATCATCCTATCTATCAGCAATTTATCCAATAACATGCTTAGCAAGCCTGACAAGCGAAACTTTAACAACAAACACAGGTATTTTGCAGTTAACACCAATTAGGTCAGTTACTATATATCCCTATTTGTACAGAGTTTTGCAATGAGCATAAGTAGACATTGCTTGTTCAGAAGTCCATCTTAAATTCCTGAAATTCGAACTATGCGTGAACTAATACTTTGTCATCATCCCCACAAATCAGTTTCTTGGGGATGAGCTAGCATGTCTAACTCTGGTTATTGGGCTGTAATTCTACACTCAGTGGAAATGCATTCTTAAACTCAAAAGAAGGGCAGTGCCCAGTTGCCATAAAGGTTAGGGTCTTTGCCTCCCATGCACAAAATACAAGGTTTGATCCTGCCACTGGCCAATGCCTGTTTGGAGTTTGCATGTTCTCTCACATCTCTCTGGGTTTCTCCCACCTCCAAAAAATATGTTGAATGTTCTCATCTCAAACTCACGAGTGAATGATGCAATGAGTCTTCATGGTGCTCTATAGGGGAAAGAGTTGTAGACATCACCTGCTTTGGGCATCTATTGTGGTGCACAGTATCCTCAAGATAAGAGAACACAGATCACAGACTGTGCTGTGAAGGCTAGCCACTCAATGGTGTAAATGGGTAGTAAGTGGTTTGAAAGACCCGGCCTAATCCAACCTATACCAGATAACCAAGTGCTAATTTGGGTAGTGTGTGCCTGCCATAAGTTAAATGATGTAACAGCGGGTTGGAGCCCCAAACAGTGCCTCAAAAAAGCATGAGGATATGGCTAAACCAGGCATAGAAGGTACATAAGGAAAGCTAGTGGTGGAATCCAGAAGTTCAGGAAGTCATCAAAAATGAAGGAGTGCAGGAAAAAGTAAAACAGACCAGACTAGGAAGGAATACTGGTTGGCTAACAGAACAAGCTAAGAATAGAGCCTCAGAGGCACTCTACTGGCTTCTGGAAAGTGTTAGCACAAAGAAACTATACCAGGTTCCAAAGCAAAGACAGAAAAATCAGACACCCTTCATAAGGGATGCCAACAACAACTTGCTGAGCAGTCCACAGGACATCAAAGGCAGATGGAAGGAGTACTTACAGAAGCTTTTTAATGAAGAAAACCCATAGAAGCTGCATGACCCCACCAGACACAGCCTATGATGAGAGGATAAGAGGAGGAGCCCACCCTAGGAGAATTAAGAATATCACTAAGGAAAATGAAGTCAGGGAAAGCAGCAGGCTTAGATGATAAGGTCACAGTAGATATGATAAAGATGTTTGGTGAGGTAGGGGGTAATGGCCTTTGAGGGTACTCATATAAGTGTGGAGAGAAAGATGTGTCCCAGATGATCATGCCAGTGTACAAGAACAAAGGGACATCCGACTATCACATTGCATGAAAGTTCTGGACTGGGTGATTGATAAACAGAAACAAGTACACAGAGTAGAAGAAAGCAAGATGGGAAATGAGCAGTTTGGATTCAAATTAGGTTGCAGCACAACTAACCCAATGTTTGCAGTGAGACAGATAGCTGAGAAGAAGTTAGAGATGAGGAAAGAGTGCAACAGAAAGCTGATTTGGGCTACTGCAGTGGAGAAACATTGGTAGAATTAACGAAGGCTATTTACAAGGACCCTTTGACTCAAGTACGAACAGTGTTCGGTCTCACAGAGGGGTTTCCACTGGAAGTGGGTGTACATCAGGGTTCAGCTCTGAGCCCACTGCTGTTCATACTACTAATGGACTTTATTAGCAAACTGGTCAGAGGGGATATATCAACAAAGTCGGTGTTTGCAGAAGATGTGGCATTACAGGTAGACTCTGAGCATGAACTTCAGCAATGGATAGGGGAATGGAGTGTAAAACTGAAAACACATGGGGTGAAACTAAATACAAATATGATAGTGGTAATGCCAGCAAATTGGGGAAATCAGAAGAAGCTGTGAATTGAGATAGAAGGGAAGATTGTGGAACAGGTTAATAGTATCACTATCTAGGAGGGGTGATTGAAGAAAATGGAAGTCTGAATGAAGAGGTCAAAGCTAGAATCAGAGGGGCTGCAGCTAACTGATACAGGGTGTCAGGTGTAGTGTATGACAGAAGAATGCCAAATAAGCTAAAAAGTAAGGTCTACAAGACAGTGGTGCAACAAGTACTACTGTATACTACTACAAAAACCTGGACAGTAAAGACAGAGCAGTTGAGGAATCTAGAGGTGATGGAAATGAAGTTCGTGAGATGGGTGGTAGGATGCATATTGTGGGAGAGACAAAGAAATGAGGACAAAAGAGCAGATGCCAAAGTAGCTGCAATTGCAGAAAAGCTGAAAGAGAACAGATTACGGTGGTTTGGGCACATGTAGAAAAGCAGAAAACAATCTGGTGAAGAAAATTCGGGACAGACAGGAAGGAGGTAAGAGGAAAAGAGGGCATCCAGCAAAGAGATGAATGGATTGTGTGAGAGAAGATCTGCGACAGTCAGGCATGAGTATTGAGGAAGGCAGGAGTGTGACATTGAATCGATAAAGATGACATCAGTTAACATGACAGTCTGAGTCCATGTAGAAAATGGGAAAAAGGGAGTTGAAGATGATAATGATTCATATGTGTCCTGCAGCAATGCAGTTGCAAATGATACATCAGGACTTGGGCCATTGTCAAACAGACTCTTGAATTACAGAGCGCAACTGCATTGTTACAGTAGTATAGTGACACTGAACACTAGCAATCCATGATTACATTCCATTTTTATTGTCAGTAACTTGTATTAATGTGGACATACTTTCATCTGAATATGAAGACACATAACTCTATTATTGTGTGTGTGTGTGTGTGTGTGTGTGTGTGTGTGTGTGTGTGTGTGTGTGTGTGTGTGTGTGTGTGTGTGTGTGCATGCATGTGTCATCTGCACAACATCCTGAGAAACAGGTATATGTCTGTCTCACTTCTGCAATATGCATTCATGACTGTGTATTTCACCTAGGTTGCCAAGATGTATTTATATATCCTTTTTACAAATTTAGCTCACACAATCGTATCACAAGTCCTGGCTTTGCAAGCTAGACCTGTAACATTATATGTGTGACATTAAGGTGATGTCATCCCCTATGAAGCTTTTAAAGTTAGACTCCTGTGGTGGTGTGAGCCTTAAATACTGTGTTCTCTAGCTTGTATAATTTTACAGGTATGGGTTTTAATCATACAACAGTCAACTTCTGTATGCGTGTATAGTCAGATAGTCAGTAGAGCATGAGTGCAGGTCTTGCATCATTGAAATAGCAATCAGAAAACACTTTTACACTCCTACATGACTCCTCAGCAATCTCATATAGCCCTCCCAACATCCTCTTCTCAACATACAGTGATAATGTCATCACCTATAAAATACACTCTGACACTGTTAAAATCAGACTTCTGCAGTGACATGAGCAATAAAGACTGTGTAATGTGATAGGTAGGGGTTCTAATCTCATGGCAGTCCACTTGTGTGTGTCCATTCAATTATCAGTGGGGAGATAATTTTGCACCAGGATGTGAGCCCACAGTTTTGTGAGGCACTCCTGCCAACCTATTCTTCTTCTCTGCATACACTAATGATGTCATCATCTATACAAAGTGCACTATGACATAACTAAAGGTAGACTTGTGTGTTGATGCTAGTGTTAAGTACTGTTTTCTGCAGCTTGTGTAGTTTGATAGTTAAGTGTTCTAATCTCACAGTGGTCACCTTGAGTGTATGTTCATTAAACTATCAGCCTTGAGTCAATTTTACACCAGGAGTCCACACCTATGTCAGATACTCATTCAAACATCTTGCACTGCACTAATGATGATATCCTCTATAAAGTGCACTCTGACACTGTTAAAGACAAACTTGTGTGATGGTGCTAGCATTAAGTACTGTATCCTACAGTTTATGCAACTAGATAGGTAAGTGTTTTAATCTCTCAACTGTTAATGTGGGTTCATTCAGCTACTAGCCTGGAGACAATTTTACACCAGGATGTGAGTCCACAACTATGTCACACACTCCTACCCACAGATCTTCTTCTCAGCATACACTGATGATATCATGCTCTATAAAGTGCAGTCGGACACTACTGCAATCTGACATCTCTGGTGGTACTAATCTTACTTTGTATGGAATACAGCTTCGATACCTACACAGGTGTGCTGTTCAAATCAGACCTTAGTCAATTAGTGTGTGTGTGTGTGTGTGTGTGTGTGTGTGTGTGTGTGTGTGTGTGTGTGTGTGTGTGTGTGTGTGTGTGTGTGTGTGTGTGTGTGAGAGAGTGGTACTATATTATGGTCATTGTATGATTTTTTTTAATCTATTTTTTTTGACTCACAGTCAGGAGAACCTTTTACATAGATCCCTGAATCAAACATCCAATGTTTCTGTCTGTCCACATAAAATCCATTCTGTGGAACACTGAGGATGTTATCATATCAAAGAGGCATACACATACCATGAAGCAGAGCAGCTCCATTACCATCTTCAAGCCATCTCCAGACAGAAGCAGAACCCCTCCATGCCCCTCTGTAAGCCATCTCCAGACCACTGGAGGTGTGATTGCTAATTCTGTCATGGGGTTGTGCACATGTCATATATGAACAAAAGCAGCCCATATTAAATCAAACACATACACACATATGCACATACCTCTACTATCTTCTATGATGTACATGTAGCAATTCATGTTAAAATTTATTTATTTAGTTAACATTTGTTAAGCAGGACAGTCTATCTGAGCAAAAGCCCTTTTTCAGTTGAGGCCTGGGGACAAAAGCTCCACAGTACAAGTAAGCAAGAACATTTACAAAATTGAAGATGAATACAGTGAAAAATTACAATAAAATAGTTAAGCAGATGTGCTCCACAGTGCAGTATAGTAAGAGGCATTATAACACTGAAGAAAAAAGATAGCAAAGAAATATACAATAAAATATTTGAATGAATTTGCATAACACATTGGGTTATCTTCAAAGAATAATTGTATAGTAAATAGTATAGTAATGGCTAGGATTTTATGCGCTCTTGGCCAGTAACCTAGTAATATCCTATGACCCTCTGAACATTGCACATGCCAATGTTGTTGTCATCCACATGTGCTGCATTTAGGTGTGGGTGTACTGTATCCCTACAACAGTGTATTTCAGTCTGTGATTTGAGCTACTGGACTGATGGCCACGACTGCCAATTTGGTACATGTTCCTTCCTGTAGTGTAGTGTAGTGGTTATCACATCCATTTTACATGCAGAAAGTCCTGCATTCAATCCCAAGTAAACCATTATACTGCACTCATTAAAAGCATTCTTAACCCTGGAAAATGCTGACATCTGCTGCATCACAGAAGCCTGGTTCAAAGTGGTGGAGAGCACCCTAGCCTTACCTGTTTACTCATCATACATTCAGACCCTAAGCTGTG
Source organism: Protopterus annectens (assembly GCF_019279795.1). Lineage (NCBI taxonomy): Eukaryota > Metazoa > Chordata > Ceratodontiformes > Protopteridae > Protopterus > Protopterus annectens. The sequence continues at coordinate 871,447,689 of NC_056726.1, forward strand.
GGCAGTAAAGCCAAAGGAGGTGGAGTTTCAATATATATCTTAAAGATAAACACATTTCTAGGCTGGTCAAACAGTATGACGCACAGGAGACACTGCAGGTGCAGTTAATCATTGACAAGACCTCTATACAAACCATAGCTAGCTACCGGCCCCCAAGTCTGACTCAAGATGCCCAATCCACCTATGTATACTTCTTTGAATCTATCAAGATTCAAACCTTTACCCTGATCCTGGGTGACTTTAACTACCCAAACATAGATTAGAAGAATTACTCATGCCAGAACACAAATGCCCAGAGATTCTTCGATTTTGTTAATGCAAATGCCTTGGAACAGCTAACTGATACCCCCCACAAGAGGTGACTTGGTATTAACCAATGTGAGCAATCACTGCAGCATCCCTGCAGTATCATCCTCACTGGTATGATCCAAGCATGAAGCAGTCACTTTCAAAGTCACCATCTCTCCTGAGCCCCTCTACCTGGGGTCAATCAAAAAAGCTTCTCCAAAGCTGATTACAGCCTCATGAGGAATGGTATACACAGCTTTACAGCCCCCTCCCCCTCTCTAGGAAGTGGCACCAGTATCCAACACTACACCAAAGTACTATACAAGAATTTATATACATGCATGGAATCAGGAATACCTGACTGGACTAAATCATCCTCCGCAAGGAAGCATAAACCTGTCTGGTGGAGATCTGCAATAAATAAATTCTATAACAATAGACAATAATTACTGTCCAGGACCAAGAAGGAACAGGTGCCCAATTGGAAGCAATTTCTTCTTAGCCTGAACAAGCAAATAAGAGCACTAGTGAAATCCTCCAAAGCAAACTTCAGGTCCAAATTGGCCACATTTACTAGAAACAATCATAAGGCCTTCATCACATATGTCTGCACTCTCAAAGGAAGTACCCAGATCTCTTCAGTGGTGGCCAAGGACACCACATATACAAATGTCATAGATAGAGCAAACTTGCTGGCTGACAGATTCAGAGAAAACTTCACCTCTCTGTCCCCCATCAGTAAATCAGAACATCCCCAGTACCTGCCTCCTTCCCCTTATATCTAGGGAACAAGTCATCACTGCTCTCTCAAAGGCAAAAAATACAGCCTCCATGGGACCCACTGACATCCCAGGCTACATCCTACATGAACTCAGGCAGGAACTGGAAGCACCACTAGCATCCTATTCAAACAAAGCCTGAATACCGGCTTTGTCCCATGCTGAGTTGAGGACAGCCACTGTTGTCCCTTTGCACAAAGCTGAAGAGTACACCAATCAGGGAAATTATAGACCCATCAGCCTAACTAGCCTGATCTACAAGGCCATAGAATGGATTATTATTGACCTCATTAACAAGGACATTGGCAACCTCAAACACTTGATCCCACACTGTTTGGCTTCATCAAGGGGAGGTCATGTCTGTTAAATTTGGCCAACTTCTTTGAGACAGTCACTGAAGCCATTGATGAGAGGAAGACAGTGCACACTGCCTACCTTGACTTGGCCAAAGTCTTCAACACAATTCCTCATTCAGGTATAATATGTAAACTCTCAACTAGACATCAATCTGTATGTTACTACATGGGTAGCAGACTGGCTCACAGATAGAACCCACCTAGTTATAATAGGGGAAGTCACCTCAAGCAGTAGACCCATAATGAGCTGCGAACCCCAGGGTTGAGTCTTGGGGCCTCTGTTATTTGGGATATACATTTCTGAAGTGCAGGCCAAAACCAGTAGGGTATGGTAGATGACTGCAAGCTGGGCACAGTCATCAATTCTCCTAGTGATGTGGACATCCTGCAAGAGGGTCTCAGCCAAACAAATTACTGCTGCCAGAAACACGCCCTCAAGCTGAATACCAAAAAATGCATCATCCCCTTTGGGAAGAGTGATGTCCCCACAAATTATCACATTAATAACAATGTCCTAAGCAAGCAATCAGTCATGAGGGATTTGGGCACCCAAGATGATAGCAACCTGAGTTTTGACCACCATGTTGTTTTCATTGTATGGAAAGCTTTCTAAATGGCCCATCTCATAAGTAAGGGTATCTCAGCTAGAGACAAGGAGATCATAACATCCCTGTATTTTTCCTTTTATAAGGCCCATTATTGAGTACAATGCCCTGTTGGGCACGTACCTCACAAAGCACATGCAGCAGCTGGAGAGACCATAGAGGTTCCTCACCAGGGGAATCCAGGGTCTCAAAAATCTACCATACACAGATAGGGTAACAGCCCTATCCCTCTACTCAGTTTCATACAGACTCCTCAGAGATGACCTCTGTCTGGCGTACAAGGCAATCTTGGGCCCCGCCTTGATGGGACTGCTGCATATCCGAAAGTCAAGCTCAATTCGAGTAATCAACACACATGACCAAAACCTGGTCTGTGACATGAAAACGACTTGCTGGTGGGACAGATTTGTGCCCCAGAGACTCCCCCATCTCTGGAATAGACTCCCTTTCCACATCAAGCAGAATACCTCTTTACCCCTTTTTAAGCCTAACCTAGATAACTGGATGGGAAACAGAAAAGACATCCATGGGATTCCACCTATGTCCCTTCTGGACAGGTGCATTGGATGCTGTCTTATCTTAACATGGGATAAACTCTTGGCTAGGCTTATAAGACCCTCACAGCCAATAGCCTAGTAACTTCCTATGATCCTATGATAATAGCTGTAGTAATATGCCTCCTTAGGACTGTTGACATCAGATGATGCTATGTATATTTTTGCCTTTCTAAGGCATGCATTGTTGTACTGCTGTATATCAAAATTCTACACAATTGTCATGCAGCTGTCACAGTGACAGATGAAGTATGGCACAGGTGTGCATGTATATACCTAGCATCTAGAAATGTTATCTGATATACAGAAATATTATGCCATACTGATTACATGGGCACATACACCTGGCTTTGTCCTCAAGTTGTAATGGTACTATATAGGCAAACATTAAAACATATGACATGTTGGAATTCTCTTGCAACCTAGGGGGAATTCATAGTATAAAGTGTCACAAGGATTATACAGGTGTTCCCCAGAAGCATTGCGTGACTGTCAGCATTTGTGTAGTTAACTCTTCTGCATGAGCCGCATCCACATTAGTTCTCATGTGTCCACATGTGATGTCAGAGCCCTCACAAACACACACACACACACACACACACACACACACACACACACACACACACACACACACACACACACACACACACACACACACACATTCCCACTGATAAATATATAGACATATGATATACAACTAGGAAATAGGTAGAGTTGAATGATTGCATCAACAATTCCACTGTGTCACATGTGATTCAGACCAAATGGTATATTTGGAGGTGCTGTACAGCCTGAAGTCCAAATACAGCGTAGGTACAGCTGCAGTATGAGTGTACTGCATCATGGACATACCATTACGTCATGTCAGTATTTCCACTTGATAGTTTCCATGAATACATATGGATGGATGTCAGGATTTCATGGCAGTATAACATTTTCACTGGCAGTGTCAGTGGGATAGTGATCATGTGGAACATTGGCTGAGTGTTAACATATACTTATAGAAGGTGTTCTATATACTGTTTGATATGTATACAGTATCACAGTGACACCTTCCTTGCTCATTGACACTAGACTTTGTACTTCTGTACTTTCTGTGCACATGGGTATAGACACATTGCCATCAGTCTCACATACTGCTGCGCCATTTATTAAAATGGATCACTTCTTAATTCACACATCAATTGGAGATGCTTAAGATAATATCTGTTGCTATTTATATGAGGTAGATGCAAGCACTACACAGCTATGTGTTGGAAATCCACTCATAATAGTGTGTTATTTGTAAGTGTTCTCTGTATGGCTGATACCTATGTCAGACAGGGATGCTTTAGTCAAATGTATCACATTTGGCACAGCAAGCTCCCACACATCATGTCAGCTATACAGAGCTACTCTTTGGGACACATGCCCATTAAGATTTGACAGTGCAGACTTCCCTTCAAGGTGTTCTACTAGATGCATGTGTGATATGTCTTCCTGTGTTGCATTCAGTAAATACACAGCTCAGTGACAACATTGATGGCATTGGCTTGATTCTTGAAGCATAGATTGCAGCTTATGTGTCATGCAAACCTTTCAACTGGCCAGGATTACCCTTGATTTCAACTCCAACATCTCCAAAACATGGTCATTTTTTAGAAGGGGAGGTGAATTTCCCTTACAGAATACTGGCAATCATTCAGTTGTATGTCCATTCCTACATAACATGAATAATAAGTTAAAAACACATATTCTGTCGATGCTGCAGATTACTGGTCATAATATTTTCCCTGTTTGTGCCTGTTTCTGTATACATTTCTCCTTGACTCTGTTGCTATGTGCCTGTGATGGTTGAGCATTATGCTGACATGTCAGTCATATTCAAGCAAGTCATTTTGCTGATCTTCATACTATGCAAATACCCCTGTCCTTGCTAAATGTCCTATCCAGTGAGCATATCAGTGATGTTTATATCACAGCCATTCATCTCCTTGGATATGTAACCTTGTGTGACCATCACATATGTACAAGTACGTGTGATAATATAATATACTCACAGAGGAGGTGTAAACAGCAATACGTTCTGTGCTATCTAAGCATATGCTTACTGTTGTGCTACTGATTTGTCTTGGAAGTGTACATACATTGATATATCCTATCCTGGGGACATTGCCATATTTAACATGCCCTTTTCCTCTTTCTTTATTCCTGTCATTCATGTCTATGCTCATTTTTATTAGCAAAGTTTCCCTGCATAGTGCATGCTTCATTGTATTCGCCCTTGCCGTTCCCCCTACATTATTTCAATATGCAAATAATTGTTGTAGTGTACACTGCACTCTAAACACTTTTCTTTAATATGTTAATACTGCTGTTATTGCTGTATTTTCAGCTCTGTTAGTCATTGTGGCTGTCTGTGCAACCTTGACAAGCAGGTTTGCTGGTAAGCAAACTTGAATGCTTCCAAGTTTCTTAGCTAAGTACTAAGCTAGTTGCCCTTATGAGCCATTTTAAGCCTAATAACCAAATAACTCTACGGTATTCAGCCAAAGAATGTTATACAATCCATTAATTAAAATACAAGTTTAGCACTTTCGTATAACCACGGGACTTCCTTAGAGCTGATAAAACAGTAAGATCATCACTTAATTATACCCCTAAGCTACATCAATTTTCCAATTGATTAATAAACTAATTAACACAGTCACATTTTTAATGCTTTCTTCAAGCATATTTGTTAAGAAAGTTTATAATAAAAAAACACCTAGAATGATGCCACAGTACAAATACAAAATGATCGATTTTAACAATTGGCTAAAATTTTGGTGTCAATCAAAGGGGATCCAGTGTCTGTCAGCCTGGGATGACATGCTCGACAAGCCGCGTTGCTTCGCTAGGGACAGCTTGCACCTGTCACCACTGGGCTTTTGGATATTGGCAAAGGCTCTTGCCACCCCCATAGTGCCTTTTTTAGGCAAGGCTCAAAAGTCAAACCCACCCCCATAGACAGCACAAGGAACAAGAAACTAAGGGTAATGCTGCTTAACGCCAGAAGTCTTAACCTCAAGATGCACGCACTCGAAGCTCTCCTCAGTATGGAAAACATCGATATCTGTGCAGTGACAGAAACCTGGTTCAAGGCTCCAGAGAGCACCCTAGCACTACCAGGCTATACCTCATATCATGCTTTTTGGCCCCAAAACCCGGACCGAACCACAAAAGGAGGGGGAGTTTCCATATTTATCAAGGATATCCACACCTCCAGGTTAGTGGCATTGCACGAAGTATCGGAGACCATCCATGTGCAACTAACAGTGGGCAAGACTGCTTTTCAGTTTATAGCATCCTACAGACCACCCTCTCAAAGTCAGGAATCCCACTCGGCTTTCCTGAATACATTGGAGAACATGATGATCTCTCCGAACACCATTATATTGGGTGACTTCAACTACCCAAACATTGACTGGGAGCACTACTCAAGCCCCAGCACCTTAGCCCAAAGGTTCCTGGAAATTATAAACTCAAATGCTATGGAACAACTAGTCACCACTCCCACAAGAGGGGACAACATACTAGACCTGATCATTACCAACATGGGGACTCTATGCTCCACACCAGAAGTATATCCCTCATTGGTAAGATCAGACCATAAATGAATTTCACTGGATGTCCACATCCCAACCCCACCCCCAGCCCAGAAAACCACAGTGAAAAACTTCTCAAAAGTGAACTTCTCACTTCTCAAAACTGAAGTGGAATCTTTCAAGGCCCCAGGGCCAGTGGAAACTACGGCCCAAACTGCAGAATCCTATATAAACGCATTCTAAGGACATCTCCAGGAATGCATGAATCATGCTATCCCAAACAAAACCAAGACCCAATCATCCAAAGGCAGGCGTCCAGTCTGGTGGACACCTGCCATAAATAAACTGTACAACAGAAGGAGGAAGCTACTACATGATAGAGCAAAATCCCTAATAGGGAAGGCATCTCTGATCAGTACTAGCAAAAAATTACGATCCCTCATAAAATCCTCCAAGGCCAGCTTCGAGAGAAAAATTGCACAGGACACCAAAGACAATCATAATGCTTTTTTCAGTTATGTTAGGAACCTGGGATGTAACTCCCAGACTTGTTCTGAGTTGATTCTAAATGACAAAAAATACACTGAACCCACAGACATCGCCAATATCCTGGCAGACAGGTTCAGTGTAAACTTCTCCACCCCCTCCCCCCAAAAGAGAAAGTATCTATCCCGGCAGAGGGCTGCCTCTCAAACATATCTGATGCTCAGGTGAACGCTGCCCTCTCCAAAGTAAAAAACACTGCTTCCATGGGACCAGATGGCATCCTAGGTTGCGTCCTACATGAACTCCAAGAGGAACTAATCCCTCAAATAAAACAGCTATACAATCTCAGCCTCACTACAGGATATGTGCCCACAGAATGGCGTACAGCAACAGTGGTCCCACTCCACAAAGGTGGAGCCTCTACGGACCCTGGAAACTATCGCCCCATAAGCCTGACTAGCTTAGTCTGCAAGGCTATGGAGATGATCATCATGGAGCTCATAAACAAAGACATTGGCGACCTACAGACACTAGATCCTACCCAGTTCGGCTTTGTCAAGGGCAGATCCTGCCTTTTGAACCTGGTTTACTTCTTCAAAACAGTCACCAAAGCCATAGATGAAGGGAAGGTAGTCCACACAGCCTATCTGGACCTTGCAAAGGCATTTGACACAATACCCCTCTCGGGCATCATAGATAAGCTATCCAGCTTAAATATAAACCCCTATGTCACAAGATGGGTCGCAAACTGGCTCAAAGACAGAACCCACAGAGTGAGAGTTGCTGGAGCCATGTCAGACTCAAAACCGGTCACAAGTGGCATCCCACAGGGTTTTGTCCTGGGACCACTCTTGTTCGGTATATACTTTTCCGAGGTACAGGCAAACATGGGAGGACTATGGCTCACCAAGTTCGCAGATGACTGCAAACTGGGCGCCATAATTGACTCTCCAGCTGACACAAACATCCTTCAAAAAGGTCTCACAGAGACAGATAACTGGTGCCAGCACCATGGTTTAAAGCTAAATGCCAAAAAATGTATAGTCATACCCTTTGGCAAAAACAATGTGCCCACAAATTACCACATAGGCAGAAACCCATTAAGTACAGGGAAAGTTATTAGGGATCTGGGGACCCAAGTTGATAGCAATCTCTCCTTTGAAAACCACATTGCCAAAGTGGTTAGAAAGACCTTCTACATAGCCCACCTCATCACGAAGGGTTTCACATCTAGATCAAGAGAGGTAATCGTGCCCCTTTATTCATCCCTCATCAGGCCCATCATAGAATACAATGCCCCTTTTGTGATGTACCTTACCCGACACCTGCAGCAATTAGAAAGACCCCAAAAGTATCTCACCAAGAGGATCAAGGGTCTCAAACAGATGCCATATGCTGCTCGGTTAAAAAACTCCAGCTCTACTCAGTTGCATACCGCCTACTTAGGCGATCTATGCCTGACATACAAAGCTATGTCAAATCCAGAATTAATGGACATGCTCCACCTCAGTAAATCTAAATCCCTTAGAGCCATACGCTCGAGGGACTTGAACCTCGGCACAGAAATAAATAGAACTTGCTGGAGGGACAGGTTCATAACCCAGAGGCTCCCTTCACTCTGGAATAGAATTCCAGTTCATGTGAGGCAGAGCACCTCACTGAATCTCTTCAAGAAGAATCTTGATAGGTGGATGGGGGATCGTAGGTTTGTCCCAGGGATTACTCCCGTGTCACTATTAGACAGAGGCACAGTAAACTAAACCTTAAAAAGGGCACAGTATACTCAAATCAAGGGGTGACGTAAGCCATACAGAATTGGGCTAGGCTTATAATTGCCCCAGGGCAGATAGCCTAGTATGAACCTATGAACCTATGAACAAAATTGCATAGTTAAAATACACATAGTGCACAAAAACATATACATAAAGGTGTGTATGTGGTCCTCCCATGCAAGGTCTTACAACACAAAACCGTTCAGTTTGGCAGCCCTCATTTTTAACACAGAGTTGATGGAAATATGGTCTTTTGCATAGCGTCTAACCTGAGCAACCAGAGGAGTTCCTAGTAGTCAATCCTGTTTTCGCAGGCGCCTCCTCTGGCATCTACTGGAATTGTCTCTAAAATACAAAAAACTAATTTTTTGAACCCTTCACATAGCACACCAGGTTTGGTTCCATTTTTAACCTAGCCAATGTTCCTTCGAAGATGAGAATGAAGCCCTGTACCTTGTATCTGTGAAACACCTTAACCATTATGACAACCCCCTGTTTCTGTGCTAATGCTACTCTGTACATTTTCCTAGTGGCAGCATTAATGGTGGCCACAAAACCACGATTGTATATGTGTTAGTGTGATGAGCAGCATGAATATACGATTAGCACTGCTGTTCATCACACTAACATGCAAATTCCATGAAGTCTACACAGAGTTTATTGAATTCTCAGAAAAGTATTTCTTTTGTTACCACTGTAGATCTACTTTTAATATATAGTTAATTGTGCTACTTTCATATTATGAAAATACCATTACATTCGCATTGCTTTCATATCCATCCATCTATTCACAACCTCCTTTTCCTATTTTTTTTTTTTTTTTGTACATGGGGTCAGGGTATCACTTCAACAGCAACAATCATCTAGAGCCATGGTTTACACCACTAGGTGGTTCTCAAATATCCAAGTAAAATTTCCTATGCACTCTTGTACAAAAAAGATAGAATAAAATATGTTTTACAACAACTGAGATATTCATTGTGAATGTATTGTTGTCCTCTTTAATTCATTTGTATTCCTTTTTATTAAAAAAATAAATAAAAAAGTAAAACAGGCATGCTGGCAGAATTTATAAAGGTTACTCTGCATCTGTGTAAAGTGCATTCTGTAGGAAGGTTAGTTTATTGGGCCATAAATGCAATTCAGAGGCATGTTTAGCTGCAGTGGGGAATGCCTCAGTATTGGCTAAATCAGCCCCTATTACCATCAGTTCTAAAAGCACTTTGTGACAGTAATTACTGCTAGTGACTAATGTATTGCATTGAGACAGCTATCCCTCCATACACTTACAAACATATTCAGAAATTCGTATGTGCACACAGACCCACACACATTTGATTGGACAAATGGACACAGTCACCATTTTATCACACACACACACACACACACACACACACACACACACACACACACACACACACACACACACACACACACACGCACACACATGCACACACACGCACACACACACACACACACACACACACACACACATGCAAACACATACACAGAGTATCACTAGTTTAGGTATATCCCTGGACACATGTATACACACTGCCACACACATACAAACACTCACATATACATCTCTCTACTACCTCTGCAATAAACTTTACTAAACCTACCTGCAGTGTAGTCTATCCCACTGGCTGCAGGGTGTGACTGCAACATTATCACAGACTTCATTCTTATGGCTGGCCATGCTAGTTTACACAGCTGAGTGATTCAATTGGATGAATGCAAACATTTTCAGGGGAGAGCACATGGCTAATTAGTGTTAGGCACTACCCTGGAATATCTCATTATCCTACAGTGGCCAGTCACACTGCCCTTAATGATAATTCTTCTGCATGAGGAAAATCGCTAAGGGATGGCATCTCTGACTTGGAGTGGGATACTGCAAGGGGTTGCTGTTCATTGTAGGTTTACCCATTTTGTCAACCCTTTCTAAATCTTGCTCACTATGTAGCTCTTTTGTCCTTCTTAAAAATCATAAAAAATGTATATTTAAATAAAATCAGGAAGCATAGGTTCATAGGTTCATAGTTATATACCAGGAGAATGACCACTAGGGCTTTTATAAGCCTTGCTGTGTAACCCAAAACAATTGTGCCCCTAAGCATCATCGGCATTGATTGGGAGGGGTATGTTAGGAAGTTGCTGGAGGTTATGTTGAGGGTGGTATGTTAACTTGGGCATTACTGCATGCCTCTATCTATTTGAGACACAGGGGTCAGACCAGGGGTGAATTTCTGATTTCCCATCTATTGGTCAAGATTATACTTAAATAAGTTTAGTGATGGACTTTGCTTCACATAGATGGAGAGCCCATTTCAGATCATGGAGATCCTCTAAGACACATATTTCTCTTACCCACATATCTTATTTATGTCACAAGCAAAGTTTTAATCCTTTGTTCTAGTTGGTCTAGTGGTTCTGATGCCGTTTGTTCTGTGGATGTGCAAAAGGTCCATCAGAGCTGGATCCAAGGATGCTTTGTATGCAGACAAAGATCACCTGTCAGTAACCTATAGGAGACTGAGTATATTAACAGCACTCTAAGACAATCCATATAAGACAATATGTTTATACATGGATTTATACAAATAGCACTTTAAGACAATCCATACAAGACAATATGTTTATACCCTGGATTCCCCTGGTGAGGAACCTCTGTTGGCACTCCAACTGTTGCTTATGTCTGGCCAGTTACATGCCGAAGAGGGCATTATGCTCAATTATGGGTCTAATAAGAGATTAATAAAATGTCAGTATGACTTCTTTCGACCAGGATTCTATTCCCATGTCCTTATTTATAAGTCGGGTGACATAGAATGAGTTTCTTACTACTTTGTCCATATATGGTCAAAGTCTAGATTGCTATCTACAAATGTTCCCAGATCCCTGACTTCAGGGTCAACTCTTAGGGATGCCTTATCAATGGAGCAAATAGCATTGTTGCAGTTTCCCCAAAAGACACTGGGCAGAATTTACGAAGGCTTGCACGGAGTGTAAGAGACGTGCAACACTCCATGCAAGCCTCGCGATCAAGGAACAGCCCTAAACTCCGTGTAAGAGACCAGCTAAAACGTCTCTTACATGGACTGGGCATGGACATGCTAAATACCTCACTTGCATCCGAAAGGTATGCAAATGAGGTATATTAGCGATCCACGAAGCAGAAACCAGTCCGTGTAAGAGACGTTTTAGCTGCAGAAATGTACTCAGTTGACAACTGAGTACGTTTCTGCAAATTCCACAACGGAGCCATGTCAGCTCCAAAAAAAGGGTGCATATGACTCAGGCAGCATGCCAATGGCCAAATATGTGGCCATTGGCAATATAACCCGATGCCAAAATAATAAAAATATAATTTTTTCTGCGCTGTATAAAACATGCAAATGAAGGTTATAAACCCACAAATGTGGGTTTCATGCAATACATGGAATGACAATGCAGGGACCAGCAGACCAAAAACAACATGGTCACTGTGTAGTGGTTGCTAAGGGGGGAAGCTGAGTCTAAGACATGTAACTAAGCATTAGTAGGCAATCTCATGTAAATGAGGGTTTGGATACTGAATCTCACAGTCACATAGCAAATGAGCACAGTCTGAGTAGTGTAAGAGATACATAAGGGGGAGGAATAGAGTAGGAGATAGGTGACATCACAGGGGGGAGTGGGAGAAAGAAATGCAGTTCATTGGAGGCCAGTGTAACATGACAAATGACAGGCACAGATCATGGAAAGAGGTGTGCCACTAGATAAGTCATGGAAAGTCAAGAAATGGAAGGTGTACACTGTTACTTACACCAAAGTTTCTTGCTGGGCGTGCATGCGCACATGTGCACGCGATGAAGCGTGAGTAGGGCAGTGTGTGTGCATGTAAGGCAGACTGAGCATGTGGGAGCGTGTTGGGAGATGTTTAACACTGTTTGCGTGGATGTTCGCGCATGTAGGGCAGGCTGAGTATGTTGCAGGCTGTTGGCAGATGTGTAAGAGTGTTTGCGCGGGTGTACACGCGTTTTAACCCAAATAAGTAGATTCTGAACCGTGTAAGCATGTGTGCGCACGTGTAAGCCACTGTGAGCGTGTTTCTGATAGTATGCACGTTGCTCCCCCCTGAGTAAACAGAGAGGAAAAAGGAAACAACAGAATTAATAGGAAGCTAGCAGGGATAACTGCTGAAGCTAGCAGGTGAAAACAATTAGAAGCAGGCAATTACACAAGCAGAATAGTATCCCAGCCCAGCACTTAAAACTCTGCAAACAGTAGTGCAGGATGTTTCCCTTAAGAGACACTGCAAGACAGGAGTAAGCTAATAGAAGTGAAAACTGAAAAAGCTTCACTCAGAGCAGAAATGTTAGGGGCTGCCATAGCTGTCATAATGAGACATAGGCGACTTGCTGAGGGTGGTGACAATGCAGATGGTGCCAGACAACCCACAGTGAGGAGACGGAGAAGAGTGTACAGGCCCAGGGTCACCTACCATGGGTTACATGAGCTGGAGATAGTAGAGCACTATAGAGTGGACAGAGAGCTCCTGCAGCAAATTGTTGATCTGTGCAGGCCACGCCTCACACACAGAACCAACAGAGGGGAACCCATCCCAGTGGAAACCAAGGTATGTGTTGGCCTAAGAATACTAGCAACAGGTACCTTCCAGAGACCAACTGGCGATATGATGGGGATATCACAGGCATCAGCCTCCAGGGTACTGCACCAGTTCCTGGATGCCATGTCAGCACATGTCGGTGATCATGTATATTTCCCCAATGCCCGTGAGGTATTGGCCAGCAATATGCGTCTCTTCCAGCAAATAGCAGAATACCCTGAGGTACTGGGTGCAATAGACTACACGCACATACGCATCAAAGCACCAGCCGGTGAGCGGGGTAGGGCCTACATTAACCGCAAGGGCTTCCCCTCCATCAACTGCCAGTTCGTGTGTGATGCCCAGGGCATAATAATGAATGTGTGTGCTGGCTGCCCTGGGAGTTACCATGATTCCCACATCTGGCATTTGACGCAGCTGTACCAGACATTTGCCAATGGGGACATCCCACACGGACACCTAGTGGAGGATGCAGGTTATGCACTGGAGCCGTGGCTGATGACACCCATCAGAAATGCACACACACCTGAACAGGAACGCCATAATGAGGCACACGCACAAACACGTAATGTAATAGAGCGTGTGTTTGGGCTGCTCAAGTCACGGTTCCGGTGTCTGGACACATCTGGTGGAGCCTTGCAGTACACACCAACTACATGTACCCAAATTGTCATGGTATGTGCTATGCTACATAATATGATCTTGCGGAAACAGCTGCAGCAGGACCAGCATAGGGCCGGGCCAAACAGCCCCCCACCATTGCCAAGGCCATCACAGGCAGAGCGTGACTCGGAGGAGGAACAACCTGAGCCTGCCCCAGTAGGCAGAAGGAGGCGTGCCCAGTATGCCCTGGCCTTGGCAAAGAGGCAACGCATAGCACATACACTGGCTCAGTAGGAACCCTGGGAATGATACCCCCTCTGACTCACTCAAATAATAACATGGATGCTTAGAATGACATGACTTGCTCACAAACATGTACAGTGTAATATGCGCATCTGACAGAGGCAGCCCTGCAGCACCATCTGAGGCATGAATGCTATGTGTTAAGTAATGTAACACCATGTACTATATGCACACCTGAGCACCCTGACTAACATCCACCCTCACCAAGCATGAAGCCACAAAATGATGATGGGATGATCAAGTGCAATAACTGGCTGAAGTAATGCAGTTAGTCAAAGGGGAGCCAATGTGTTTCAGGCTGGGAAGACATGCGGAGCGTGGCATGATGCACCACCTGCTAGGGGTGGCATGTACCTATCATGCCATGCCCCATGGATACTGGCAAAGGCTGTCAGTACCCACAGCATGCCCTGAATAGGTAAGTCTCAAAACACAAACCCACCTTCATAGGTTCTACAAGGGATAGGAACCTAGATGTAATGCTACCCAATGACAGATGTATAAACAGCAAGATGTGTGCAGTGTGAACGCACACAGTATGGAGAATGTAGATACCAGTCCTGTAATAGAGAACTGGGTCAAGGCTCACATCAGCACCCTAACACTACCAGGTCACACCTCGTACTGTGCTGTACAGCCGCAAAACATGGAACAAGCTACAAAAGGAGGGTGACTAGCAAGAAATGGCAAGGATAACCACACCCCCATGTTGGTACCACAACAAGAAGCAGCATGGATTAGCCATGGTCAAATACCAATGGCTAAAACCGCCTCCCAGTATATAGCCTGCTGCAGACTACTGTCCTAATACCAGGAACTGCACCTGGCCTATGTCGGAATACATGAATATATCAAGCCCCCCAAACCACATTATATTGCTTGACTGAAAATACCCATACATACACCGGGAGCATTATACTAGCACCAACACAGTAGGAGAAAATTACCCAGATTCCATAAACCAAAATGCCCAGGAACAATGTACCACTCCCACAAGAGGGGTAAGCATACTGGATGTGATAATCAGCAACATGTGTACTGGATGGCAAGATGAGAAGTGTACCCCTCACTGGTAAGACCAGACCATAGAGTAATCACACTGGATATACACATCCTGACCCCAGTCCCTGGCCAGAATACCACAGTGAAAACATGTGTAAAGCATAGGTTGCAGCCCTCAAAACCGATGTTGAATCCACAAAAGTCCCTGTGCAAGTGCAGAATATGGGACACACCACAGAACATGTTATACAGGCATTCCATGAACACAGCCAGGAATGCTTGGAGTATGCAATCACAAATAACAACAACACACAATGCCATACACGCAGGCATCTGGCATGCTGGCCTCCAGCCATTACCAAACCATGCAAGAGAATGAGGAAGCTACCACATGATAGAGCAAACATAAAAAGGGAAGTAATCACTGACCAGTAGTATGGCAATAACATATGTCCACACATACAATCCACTAAGTCCAGCCACAACAAGTAGAATCTGTGAATCCAGAGGCAATGTGACACCAGTCCCAAGTGCACAGACAACCACAACACCCCCCAATAAATACAAATATATGTGATAGATGCATCCATGTATCCAAACCAGAGGTTGAGCTCCACCAACTCAGTACTGTCAAAACTAGTCAGGAGGAGAAGGTAACCAAATACACCACAAACCCAGTCCCACATAGACCTACCACAACTGTAAACCAAACACATAAACACAGGCAAATATTCCCGGAGGCCTTAATTACAAACACACCACACCAACAGAAGCCTCCAAAGCAGATCACAAGCAACCACAACCTTCAAACATAGCACATGCAGCGAACCGTACGCAAAGCTGGTGTGCCAAACAGTCACAGGCCAGAAGAAGAAACAACATGCCTGATACAGTCATAATAGGTGCTGTATAGGCAGACACACTGCTGTCCCACTCACCAGACTGAACAAGGAAAGGGTAGAGTAAGCTGCTTGTAGGCTGCCACAGAATGCCACATAGCACAAGTACGCAGGTCACCCCAAAGCAAGCAGAAATATGATGCACTCAATGTCCATGCTGGTGTGAATTACCTGAGATGTACCTCCCTGGTCAACATCAAAAGAGACATGGATGGTCCCTCTGAGTATGTACCCCAGGGAGGTATGACACTGGCTGTGTGCAGCATCCAACCCTCACCAAGAATAATGCCACAGTACAAACACAGAATGCTCATGTTTAACAGCTGGCACAGTTACAGCTGTCAGTCCAAGAGGGTCTAATGTGTGTCTGCTTGAGATGTCAAGCATGACAAGCTATGCTGCTGTTCCAGGGATGCCTTGCAGCTGTTACCCGTGTGCATCTGGATACTGGATAAGGCCTTTGCCACCTCCATAGAGCTGTATGTAGGCAAGGCCAAAAAGACTACCCACCACCCTAGAAAACATAAGTGGTAGGAAACATAAGGGTAATGCTGACCAATGCCAGATGTGTAAACTGCAATATGCATGCCCCTGAGGCACTTCCCATTTTGGAGAACATTGATGTCTGTGCAATGACAGAAGCCTGCTGCAAGCCTAGTGATAGCACACCAGCACTACTAGGTTATACCACATATCATGTGTTATGGCCCCAACACCTGCACCAAAACATCAAAGGAGGGGGAGTATCCATATGCAGCACAGACACCCATATTGCCAGGTAACTGACAATGCACAAAGCAGCGGAGACCACCCATGTGCACATAACTGTAGTCAAAACTGCTGTACAGTCTGTAGCATGCGACAGACCACACTCTCACACACAAGAACTCCATCCAGACATCCGAAGACACTGGACAGTATGAATGTCCCACCAAATACCAGACAAGGTACACACAAATTACCACAATAGGTGTCAAACCATTATGTATGCAAGGAGTAATCAGGGACCTAGGGACACAGGTCGACATTAATCTGTCATGTGACACCCACAATGCCAATGTGGCTATGAAGATTGTCGATACTGGACACCGTATCATGAAAGGATTCACATCAACATCAACTGAGGTCACTGTGCCGCTGTACTGTTCCCTTATCAGACCCATAATCTAGTACAATGACTATATGGGATGTACCGTATGTGACACCTGCAGCGGTTCGGAAGACCTCATAGTTACCCCACCAACAGGATAAAGGGTGTGAAATATATGTCATATGCTGCCTGGCTGTAGACACCCCAGCTGACTGCAGTCACACACTGCCTACACAGAGGCATTGTATGTCTGTTGTACAAGGCCATGTCCAACACAGGAGTAATGGACATGCTACACCACAGGAAATCAAAGCCATTGGAGCTGTGAGAGTCACAGATGTCAGCCTCAACACATAATGAAATAAGATGTGCTGGAGGGACAGATACATAACCCAGAGGCTCCCCACACCCAGAAACAGGATTCCAATCCATGGTAGGCAGAGCCCCTCACTGACACCCCTCAACAGGAATATTGCCAAGTGGATGGATGACCGTACATGTATACTGGGGGTCCTCACTGTGTCAAGACCAGACAGAGGCACAGTGAAGAACTTCATAAATGGCCATAATTGAACATAGCAAGGGGTGGCGAAAGACACACACACTCTGGCTAGGCTTACTAATGGCCTAGGGTGTATAGCTTAGTATGAACCCATGAACCTATGAAGATACAAAACGTACAGGACACTAAGGATAATCACAAGGCTTACCCAACTGATGGTAGGAACCATGTTGGGCATCCACAGATATGCTCCGAATCACACAGATATTACAAACAACATACCAAACACACACACATATTGCTAACATACAACTTGTCAGGTGTAGTGCAAACACCCCCCCCCCCCCGAGTGCAAAATACCTATCCCAGCAGACTGATGGTCCCCTGACATTGCAGATGCTGAGATAACAGCCATCATCTGCAAAGCAGAACACACAGCAGCAAAGGTATGTGATGGTGTCCTGTGCTGAGGCCAACATGGACTCCAAGAATAATGGAATGCCAAATCACACTACTGCCCAATGTCAGCCTTACCACAGGATATGTACCCAAAGAGCAGTGTACAACAACAGTGGTCCATCACAACAAAGGTGTTGCCTGAATGGATACTCCAAACTACCACCCCAGGATCCTGACAAGCTTGTTCTGCACAGCTATGGAAAGGATCAGTATGTACCGCAGACAGAAGGCTATTGTGGACCTACTGATACTGGACCCTACACAGTGTGGCTGTTGTAACTGCAGAACCTGCCCCTAAACATGTCTGACCCATTTGAAGCAGTCATTAAGGTCATTGATTTGGGCAATGTGGTCCACACAGCGTAGCTGGACCATGCACATGCTTCTAGACAATACCGTACGAGTTCAGTATGGATATGTTCAGCAGCTTAAATATATACCCCTATGTCAGTAGAGGGGTTGCAAACCAGACCAAGGACAGAACTGACATGGTCAGACATGCTGCATCCATGTCAGACTACAAAGCGGATATGAGTGGCATCCCACAAGGCCTGGTCTTGGCCCCCCCACCCCCGTTCTGTATATATGTCCCATAGGTATAGGCCAACATGGAAGGACTGTGACTGAACATGTATGCAGAGGAGTACAAACAGCCCACCATATCCGACCCCCATCTGACACAAGCAACCCACAAAAGGGCCACCTACAAACAGACAACTGTAGCCCTAGCCATGTCAGCAAGCTAATTGCAGAACTGTGTATAGACAATCACCGTGGATATACAGTAAATGCCCACAAATTACCACACAGGTGTTAACCCATGAGGTACCTAACATGTAATGTGAGACCTGGGTACAAAAGGTGATAAATATCCTGCACTGGACAAACATGTGGCTGTAGTGTTCGCAGAAACGTGTACCATATACCCACCCAAACATGAAGGTTGGCAGATGTAGATAAGGGGAACTCACTGTGGCTCTGCAGCCATCCTCCATCAGCGTCACAACTGACTACAATAGCCCCTGTGGGATATACCACAGCAGACACCTCCATCAACTGTAAAGTCCACAACAGTACCTCACCAGGGGTAGCAAAGAGCATGAACAGATGCCATGTGTTGCCTGAGTAAACAAACTGCAGCCCCACACACCGCCATCCTTCCCAGCTACAGGAAAGCTGTGCCTGATGTATGAAGCCATGTCCAACCTGGAATGAATGAACATGTTGCACCTTGTACAATCTGAATGGCAGTGAGTTATGCATATGAGAGACCTGAACCCCAGCACTGACATACATAGGACAAGCTGTACAGAATGATCCATAACACAGAAGGCACCCCCACTCTTCAGTAAACACCTGGTACAGGTCAGCCAGAGAGCCACATATCAACACCCCTCAAGAGGAATCCTGATGAGTGTATGGGAGATGGTAGACTAACCCTGGGTATCACTGTTATGTCAGAGGTAGACGGAGGCACAGTATACTAACCATGACATATGTCATGGCATACTCCAGTTACAATGTGTGTCGAAGGACAAACACACCCTGTGACTAGCATCAGAAATGGCCTAGGGAACATCGCTAGTGTTTGCCAATGTCCACCCATGTTGTGGAATACACTAGCAATGTTGGACGAGCCTGATGTAGGTAGTCCATATCTGAACATATTGCAACATGGTCATATGTGCACAGCTGGCCCCTACACAGTCTGTTGTGCTCACTATGAAGATGTCAAGCAGTCATAGGACTAAAGCTCAGGATACTGTCCACCACAGTGAAAGTACTGAACCAGTACACTATACGGTACTACAGTGTTAGGTCATTATGAAAGTATGTTGAGAACTGTCTGCAAAGTATCCCATGCAATCCCTGCAGGCACAATATAATCCCTGTTGTGGCAGACACGAAGCAATTGGCCAGTTAGTACACAACATGACACCTAACACACAACCATAAATGTGAGATATTGTTGAAGTTCACACACACCCAAATATGTGGTGGACTTCAGAGTGCAACATATGGAAAGCTCACACTGGGCATGTTCGCACACTTTGATAAATGAGGCATATGTCAGACAACATGCCATGGAAAGGCTGAACTGGGTATGCTCACACACTTAGGCCATATCTCCATTTAGCAGTTGGCCACACATATCTGGTATTTCTACGTGTCAGTCCAGGAACCAACCACAACACAGCAATCAGCCCAGTGCACACAGTAAATGACCACAGAGACATAGGTGATATAGTGGATCGCCATCATATGCAAACATCTTCCACAGATACACAAGTTGGTCATAGGAACAGGGAATGCTATGGCAATAAAGACTTGCAAACCGTAGAACAGCACAACAAATATTGTGCATCCGACAATTGAACATATGGGTGTAGAGGTCAATACTAGGCTTATTGCCCTAGGGAATGACAGCTCAGCCAGAGTGTGCTTGGCATCTGCATCCCCAGGATAGTAGGCTACTGTGCCACTGTAAAGTAGGTCACAGAAGGCAACATGTGAGGCTAGAGAGCTGTGCCTCTGTCAAGCAGGGGCACCGTGGAGGTCCCAGGGATTGAATGTGCTAAGCCACAGCCATGTTGTCAGTGTGTGCTGTGAGAGGGTTGCTGATGATCTCTGACAGTAGGTGTTCGTCAATAACAGACTGAGGGGAGCCCTATCTGCATTCTCTGGATGATTCCACTGTCAACACTGTGTTGTAATGTGTATGTGTGAATGAAGTGCCGTGCCGGAACTGTTCACAGATGTCCTCCCTCTGTGGGCTACAGCTCTGCAATGTATTAGGTCACTCTGTCTGTTGTACGGCGCATATATGGCTGGTGTACAGCTGACAGGTGTCTTGTTGTGGAGCAGTCATGGGTATATGTGGGATAGCATGACCAATGCAAACTGTAAACATGCTCATAGAATGCAATTGTCAAGGATTATGCTGAGTGGCCAGTATAGTCCTCCTGCTTGGGTCCTCTGAAGTCGTCCACCCCAGTCTACACAAGTGTAGAGTCTGCTTGTGCTAAATACAGTTTGTGTGCAGTGACAACCTTGCCTGGGGGTGGAGATGGGATATGGATGTCTAGGGAAAGGTGGGTATAGTCAGATATCAACAATGGTGGTCTATCTCTGGTGTGGAACAGTGAGTACCCACGTTGCAGATGGACAGGTGCAATATGTATTCCCCCATGTGGCTGTGGTGTGTGGTTCTGCCATAGCACATGGACCCACAAATTGTAGTGGCTGTAGGGTAAAGTGGTAGAGGCCTGAGTAGTTCTCACACACAATATGCCTGTACCTGATGTTAACATAGCTCTAGTGTCCCAGGACCCAGCCAGACGCCGGCTATTAATCACGGTTTGTGAAAATCCTGTGAAAATCCTGTAAATATCATATAATCTGTTTCAAATCTGATTGTGTTGATTGCTTATCTGACTTTTCTGCTGCAATAACGAGTAAAGGGTCGCTCCTTGTGAACACAGCCTAGCAAGCTCCCTCAACTTAAAAACCTGCAGAGAAATAGTGAAGCACGAGGTCAGCGAACATCGTACCCTGCAAGGAAAAGTTATAGGGTCGCTCCCTGTGAACACAGCCTAGCAAGCTCCCTCAACTTAAAAACCTGCAGAGAAATAGTGAAGCACGAGGTCCGCGAACATCGTACCCTGCAAGGAAAAGTTATAGGGTAATGGCCCTATTTTTAACTGTTGTTTTAACCACACGGTAGCTGGGTCCGGCACTAGAATTACCATCATAAGCCCTATAAGTAGATCGCAACATTACAGCTAACCTTAGCCTTTATAAAACCATGCAGCAAAACCTCCTGCAAAAATACTAATAAAGGCTAACTTAATATTATTTTCTGCCTAATTTTAAGCTAATTTTAAGCTGAAACTTGCCTAATAGACCTTGTGGTAGTAAAGAAACACCCACCTTGCAACCTCCAATCACTGGCAAATTGGATAACTGGTGTAGCCCCACTGAACCGAGGTCATATATCCCTCCCACGCTGCCCGCCATTTTCCATAGCTCTAGTGTCCCAGGACCCAGCCAGATGTTGGCTATTAATCACGGTTTGTGAAAATCCTGTGAAAATCCTGTAAATATCATATAATCTGTTTCAAATCCGATTGTGTTGATTGCTTATCTGACTTTTCTGCTGCAATAATGAGTAAAGGGTAGATATTTCTGCTGTGTAATTATGTGTGCTTTCGTAAAGTTGTTAAGTCTATACCTGCTATAGATCAGAGTGAAAACAGCGATAGTGTTTGAACGGAATATCACTGTTTATAACCACCGCGTTGTTATCTGAAAGTACGCTGATATCACTGCAGCTCAAAGGTAGCAGCTTAGCACACTGTAACCTGGTATATCTAGTTTCTTTAAATTTCTGTTAAATAATTACTATAAGCGGTAGTCTGTGCTAGCGGAAGCATAAGCGTACATGCTGTAAGGTGCCTGGTATATCTAGTCTGTTTTTTACATTTCTGTTAAATAATTACTATATGCGGTAGTCTGTGCTAGCAGAAACATAAGCGTACATGCTGTAAGGCACATGGTATATCTTCAGTCTGTTTTTTCTTTTTTAAATTCATGTTAATTAATTACTATTGAGCGGTAACCAGTGCTAGTAGAAACTTAAGAGTACAAGCTGTAAGGCACATGTTGGTAATATTACAAACTGTATAATGAAATGTAAATATGGGAATGCCAACTATTTAAAGATATGTGACTCTGAATAGTCACAACTCTACTGACTGCTGGTAACTTTACTAATCTAACCCCACAGGTCGCTCCCTGTGAACACAGCCTAGCAAGCTCCCTCAACTTAAAAACCTGCAGAGAAATAGTGAAGCACGAGGTCCGCGAACATCGTACCCTGCAAGGAAAAGTTATAGGGTAATGGCCCTATTTTTAACTGTTGTTTTAACGGCACGGTAGCTGGGTCTGGCACTAGAATTACCATCATAAGCCCTATAAGTAGATCGCAACATTACAGCTAACCTTAGCCTTTATAAAACCATGCAGCAAAATCTCCTGCAAAAATACTAATAAAGGCTAACTTAATATTATTTTCTGCCTAATTTTAAGCTAATTTTAAGCTGAAACTTGCCTAATAGACCTTGTGGTAATAAAGAAACACCCACCTTGCAACCTCCAATCACTGGCAAATTGGATAACTGGTGTAGCCCCGCTCCGCTTGCCCTCGCTTTGCTCGGGCTCTCTTCGTGCCCTGCCCTGCCCCCTAATTCAACCCGCCCCTACTATTCCTTAATTTATACCTCCCTGGCCACTCCCAAACCCCTCTTCAACCAATCCCCTATAACCTGTGCTAGAATCCCAACCTATCACTTCTGACAATACTAGTTCCCTCCACCCCATACTACTCACATACAAGTACCAAAATCTTAATCCAACTACTATGGCTATCTACACACCTCTATTATGTACCATTTTGTCATCCCTGCTAATCTACCCACTCCTACTCACAACCTATGAGGATACAGAATACCTAGGCTTTTACTATCCCAGATTCAGGACCTCATCTCCCTTACCCACTCACAACACCCCTCAACCCCTCCCCTCCCAGACACCCACCTCACTTAATTATGTTCCTATCAGGCCTAGATACATCTACAACAAACCTAGGTACTATCATAATACTCTACTTAGGATCTGGAAACTTATAATGAGGCTAAAAAACAACCTCACCATGGATGGTGACATCCACCCTAACCCAGGTCCAAATACTACTACTACTACCTTTTTTCTCTCTACCAACACCCCAACCAATATAGACCCCGCACATAGACCCCTAGACTCCTTGCTGGCCTGCCACCGGAATATAAGGAGCGTAAACAACAAAATTCAGCACCTACATGCCCTCCTGGCAGTTTACTCACCTGATATACTATGCCTAACGGAAACATGGCTAAAACCTACCACTATGGATAATGAAGTCCGGCCACCTGGGTATAACATGCATAGACTTGATCGCACCCAAAAAAAGGGCGGAGGGGTAGCAATACTCTATAAATCCACTTTATCTGTCACCATAGCCAACCCCCAACCCCCTCTATTCAACAATGCTGAGATCATTACCACAAAACTACACATTAACAACCATAAAAGCATAAACATTGTCTGTGCCTACATACCCCCAGGGAAGAACACAGACACCCTCGAGGAGTTCCTAACCTGGCTCAACAACAACCAGCCACAGGAAACCATAATCCTCGGGGACTTCAACACTGACTGGAAAACCTGCTCTTCTCAATCCCCAGCAATCCATGTAAACCTCCAAGGATTTACCCAAACCATAACCACACCCACTAGGCAAAACAAATCACACGACAAAGCTAGTACCCTAGACTGGATACTCATCAATAACTCTCCACATCAGTATATGTCAGGCACTACACCTGATGATCTAAGCGATCACTGCCTCACATATATACTTAAACTAAAGGTTAATCACCATCATCAACCCACATATAAAACTATAAGAAGTAATAAAAACTTTAACCCCCCAAAATTTAACAATGAACTAAAGTCTTGCAACTGGTCTGCCCTAAAAAGCCTTCCACTAGATGAAGCAGTCAATTACTTCAACTCCAGATTTCTGGCTATTCTTGACCTTCATGCCCCTAGCCGCACTAGTAGAATCGAGGTCAATACTGCACCTTGGCTCACTAAAGAAACTAGGGCAAAACTTGCATTAAGAAATAAAGCATGGGACACCTACCGAACTACTAAAACCCTACCTGACCAATTGTTATTTAGGCAACTAAGAAATGAAGCAAAAAAATCAGTAACCTCAGACAAAAAAGAATACTACCACCGCCTACAACAGGTTCACAAAACTAAACCTCAGAAATTCTGGATGGGAATAAAAAGACTCCTCCACCCAGGACAAACCACCACCCCAAAACCATCTGTCACTAATCAAAGCTCCCCCAAAGATATTGCCAACTCCTTTAACACCTTCTTCACCGAAACCATCCAAACTTTAGCTAACCAACTCTCACCCACTGGTTCCAATCCTAGCACAACCAATTCCAAAACTACAACTTCATTTAGCCTCCAACCAGTCCCTACTCAACTCATCAAAACCCTACTTAGGAAACTAAGACCAACCACCCTGGCTGCTGACCTCCTCCCAGCTGACTACTTACAAAAAGCTGCAGAAGCAATTGCATACCCCATCTCCATCCTTATTAACCGATTCATATCAGAAGCCATCATCCCTGACATATGGAAAATCTCACATGTCATACCACTTCACAAAGGGGGCAGTTCCACTGAGCTGTCTAACTACAGGCCCATAGCAATCTTGTCTCCACTAGCTAAGATCATGGAGAAGTATGTACATATTCAACTCATGAAATATCTCACACAAAACAAACTTTTATCCAACTCACAACATGGCTTTAGGCCCAATCACAGCACCGCTACAGCCCTTCTCTCTTTCTCAGACACTATAAATCAAAATCGTAACAACAACGTACTGTCCTCTGCTCTCTTCCTAGACCTGTCCAAGGCCTTTGTCATGGTGGACCACAAAAAGCTAATGAACTGCCTGGAGGCCAACAACTTAAACAAACTGGCCCTCCAATGGTTTGAATCCTACCTACAATGCAGGAAACAGGCTGTACTGTGGGAGGGTAAACTCTCCTCACACCTCTACGTCAGACTAGGAGTACCCCAAGGCTCAATACTAGGTCCCCTTCTGTTCTCCATCTTTATAAATGAACTTAGCACAGCCATACCAGAGGCTACCTGCATTCAATATGCAGATGACTCAGCCTTGATCTGCACTGCCTCCACCCCAGCCGAACTTACCAAAATAACACAAAGCACCTTCAACAAGGTAGAAAACTGGCTGCTAAACCAACGCCTAATACTAAATCCCAATAAAACTAAACTACTTCTCTTTACCCCAACACACAGGACCACCTCACTTCTGTTCAATATAACAGCTAATAATGGTACCATCATCACCCCAGTTACCCAAACTAAACTATTGGGTGTCATGATCGACTGCAACCTCAGATTTGATGCACACATCAATCAAACGATAAAAACTACCAATATAAAACTTGGCAGTCTGTTCAGGATCAAAGCATACCTCACCCCGCAAGCTAGAATAACAATTGCCCACTCCCACCTCCTATCTACCCTTCTCTATGCCTCTCCTCTATTCTCCCACCTGAATAAAACCAATCTTAAAAAACTGTCTTCATGCTACAACCAAATCGCCAGATTTTCTACTGACTCACCCTACCGTACCCACCATTGCCAGAACCTGAAACTCCTGGGCTGGTTGGAACTACCCCACCTCCTACAACTCAACCAACTCAAAGTCGCACATAAGATCCTCCACCAACCGGACACTACCCCAGCCCTAAGAAACACAATCTGCCCCTACAATAACAGTCGCCCACTACGCTCATCCACCAAACTCCTAGTACTTACAATCAAATCCAACCATGCTGCAGGTGACTCCCTCTTCACCAACTCTGTCGGTAAAAACTGGAACTCACTACCTACTGACATTATCAAAGAATCTTCACCAACCATATTTAAACATAAACTTATAAGTCACCTCAAGTCACACTGGATATGCCCCTGTACCAACCCAGACTAAGACTTCTTACTTCCCTCCAACACCCTCCAACACACTCTGCTCAGCTACTCCCCCTCATTTTAATTAATGAGATCCTTTATGACTGCAACTCCAACTATTGTTATCCTAGACCTCCATTGTCAATAAGAAAAGCATGCCACTGGCCTCACAGAATAATGCATATACTATGTCTACAATCAACTTGTATTGTAACCACATTTTAGTAGATTGTCTGTTTCGTTATATCTATGTACTATGTCTACAATCTTCTTCTATGTAACCTCTATTAGTTGAACATTTATTTGTAATGTCTATTTCTTATCTTAATTTGTATCTTTGGAGCTTTTCTCTCCAGGACTCCGCTGAAAATGGACATGTATCCAGCCGGACCATCCCGGTTAACAAATGTAAAATAAAATAAATAAAAATAACAACTGGAATGGTGTATGTGAACACCTGCATATCCTGGCACTGTTCCCACGGAAGCTAAGTGTGTGTCCTGGATGTGGGTGTGGTGTTCTGTACTGGTTGTGTTGTGTGTTACAGGTCATGTGGTCCCAAAGCATGGTATAGAACATAACCTGCCAGTGCGATGTGCATATCTGACCCTGATGTAGGTGGCTGCAAATGCATATATATGCTATCCCCCACCTGACAGGTAGTACTACATCTACATACCTCTGTAGAAATAAAGATGTCAGCACCCTATAAATACTACAGGTGCAGAGCAGATGCCCAGTAATTCGGATAGTGCGCTCTGCTAATGCATCTTCCTCAACTGTCATAATGTAGTGAGGTAGGGGTTCGATTCCTGCAAATGCTCAGTGAGTGGGGTTTGTGTGTGTGTGAGAGGGAAATGTCCCTTTTGTTAACTGGGAAAACACACTACAGGATGCACATTTCCCTTTCTAAACAATGATGATGTCAGCACCCTATAAGTAAAGCAGGAGAAGGGAAACCACCCAGTAATGTGAATAGCGTACTCCACTAATGCGTCTGTCTTGAGTGTCATAACATAGTTAGGTAGGGGTTTGAATCCTGTATATGCTCAGTGTGTGTGGAGAGGGTTAGTGTGTGTTCAAGACTGTTTGAAAGAAGTATCACTTTTGCCAACTAGGAGAATACACTACAAGATGCACATTCCCCTTTCTAAACACTGATGATGTCAGCACCCTATAAGTACAGCAGGAGAAGGGAAGCCTCCCAGTAATGTGAATAGCGTGCTCTGCAAATGCATCCGTCTCAAGGGTCATAACATAGTTAAGTAGTGGTTTGAATCTTGCAAATGACAAGTGTGTGTGTTTGGATGAGGGGGGTTAGTGTGTGTGCAATTTTGTGTGAGGGAAATGTCCCTTTTTGCAACTGGGAGAACACACTACAGGATGCACACTCCCCTTTCTAAACACAGATGATGTCAGCACCCTATAAGTACAGCAGGAGAAAGGAAACCTCCCAGTAATGCGAATAGCGCGCTCCGCTAATGTGTCCGTCTCGAGTGTCATAACATAGTCAGGTAGTGGTTTGAATCCTGCAAGTGTGTGTGTTTGGATGCGGGGGGTTAGTGTGTGTGCAATTTTGTGTGAGGGAAATGTCCCTTTTGGCAACTGGGAGAACACACTACAGGATGCACACTCCCCTTTCTAAACACAGATGATTGTCAGCACCCTATAAGTACAGCAGGAGAAGGGAAGCCTCCCAGTAATGCAAATAGCACGCTCTTCTAATGTGTCCGTCTCGAGTGTCATAACCTAATTAGGAAGTGGTTTGAATCCTACAAATGGCAACTGTGTGTGTTTGGATGAGGGGGGTTAGTGTGTGTGCAATTTTGTGTGAGGGAAATGTCCCTTTTGGCAACTGGGAGAACACACTACAGGAGGCACACTCCCCTTTCTAAACACAGATGATGTCAGCACCCTATAAGTACAGCAGGAGAAGAAAAGCCTCCCAGTCATGCGAATAGTGCGCTCTGCTAATGCGTCCGTCTTGAGTGTTGTTAAATAGGGGTTTGAAACCTGTAAATGGCATGGGTGTGTTTGGATGTGGGGAGTTTGTGTGTGTGCATTTCTGTATAAAAAACATGTTAGTTTTGGCAATCAGGAGATCACACTACCTGATGCAAATTACCCTTTCAAAATACTGATGTTGTCAGCACCCTATAAGTACAGCCAGAGAAAAAAAACTATCGAGTAATCTGAATAGTGCGCTTTGCTAATGTGTCTCTCTCATGTGTCATGACTTAATTAGGTAGGGGAATGAATCTTGCAAATGGCAATTGTGCGTGTGTGTGGGGGTAGTAGGGTGTGTGTAAATGAAAGTGTGAGAGAACAGATCCTTTTGGCAAATACTACAATACACCAGATGCTGCATATTCCCCCAGTAAACACAGGGGATGTCACCACACTATCAGCACAGCCAAACAGGGCTAGTTGCCTAGTAATGCCAATAGTGCGCTCTGCTACTGTGTCTATTACCATTGTCAGAGTACAGATAGGTATGTTTTGGTAACCCACAACTGCCACGTGTGGTTGTGTCACACAGTATGACCTTGTGTGGGTCTTTGTACATAACAATGCATGCCATTGCCTAAACCAGCAATGGCATTGCACACATGATGTATGTGTGTGACACATACACATAAATACCTGTGACCTGCAGTAGTTGCCATGTCTGACACATGCTTCGAGTGGATAAATGGTATTTGCAATGTATACCAATATGACTGTGTCTTACTGTGCAGGGTCCGCACGTAGTATGTCTCTATACAGTGTGGGTGTATATGGTGAAATACCTACAGCAGGGGATTCACATCTGGTCTAGGCCATATAGTGAACATGTAGTCGATGTACAGGTGCTGCATGTTCCCACCTGTTGTGGTAGTGGTAACATGTCATTCCACTGCAATTCAGTGACCACATGCTGTGAACCCATCAACTAGTGTGTTGTAGCTACAGTAATGCTCATGCACAATGTTTGGCTGGATGCAGTCCAGCCATATAAACACAGTTCTTGAGACTGTCATATTGCCAGTGTTGTTATGGAGGATAGGTGGTCTTCCTGTGTATGGGAGGGTTGTGTGTGCCAGGCTATGAACCAGATGGCAGTCCGACACACTGTTAGCTGCACATGATTAGGCCCTGATGCTTTGTGCTGTGCCAACAACCTGGAGGTGTGTGTATCTGTGGTACCTTGGGATACCACCCCTGTCCATGTGTGTTACATGTGTAGGGGACGACAGGCATGGTATGGGGCATAACCTGTCAGTGATGGGTAACACCTGTGAGCCATGAATCAGGAATCTGGTACTGCACAGACATTGCAGTTCACCGTGCTGAGGACAGTGTCTGGTGCATGCATCTTCCGGTGTACACTGCTGTTGTTGTGTAGCAGCACTGTTAGTGTCCAAACCTGTGTGATACCCATGGAGGTGGCTATGTAAACCATGTCCTGCAGCATAAGGCAGTATGTGTGTACCAAGGAGCTTTGCCATTATACATCGGGCCATGGGTGTCACGTGCAAGATGACCCTTGCACATCATTGTGGCTTCCTAGCATGTAAGCACACATTGACAGCCAGCGGATACCCTATGAATGACAGTGGAGACTGAGCATAATGTAGACATACAACACCCTTCCCACATATAGTGGTAGCATACCTGGTGAGGGTATGTTGGCAACCAAGATCAGGCTCATACTGGCCTGTGCCACATGCTGAGAGATCCATTCTATGTTCCCTATCATGTAGTCCAGGGAGGTATGTCTCAGATCAGCCATACTGGCATGGTCAATGAGTGAGTCATATGTGTCCATGCCTCTGACTGACCTGTATGCATGTGTTCTGTGGTGGACCATAGTGCCCCTGAGGCATATCACTGTGACCTTCACCAGATACAGCCTGTTGAGCGGGACCCCAGTGCAGCACACAAGACAGGTACCTGACACGTCTGTAGCAGGTGTGTTGTGTAGCCCTACTGTGAGTGTGTGGCACAGGGGATGTGTGTGCCATGTGTGGCATGTGCTCTATTCTGAGGGAACATATGCCTGTGTGCCAGCTGCGGAGGTGTGTGATGCTCAGGCAGGATGCTATTCTGGGTCCCCACGTATGCCCCAGTGTGTTCAGCATGCTGTCAGTGCGTGTCAATGTCTGACTTGTATTGTAGTCACTGTAATATATTTTATTTATTTACTTATTTATCCTACATTTGTTGACCGGGATAGTCCGACTGGATGCATGTCCATTTCCAGGGGAGGCCCGGGGAGAAAAGCTACAAGGGTAAACAGATACAGCATTACATAATACCAGCATTACATATTACAAACAGATTATTTACAGAGATTACTTAAGTAAGCAAGTTAAACATGTTCCACAGGTTAAAGTTAGTCCTGAGCACAAGTCAGGATTAAATTAAATTACACAGTAAACTGGTTCACAGATTTTACACATTCGAGTTAGCCAGGCTTGATACATTGAGATAGCCAGTTAAGTGACAAATGTTGTTTGAGTCTAGTGTTAAATTGACCTAAGGTAGAAAGTAGGGTAATATCAGCTGGAAGTGAGTTCCAGGATCTACTTACAGAGTCTGCAAAGAGAGAATCACCGGCTGTGTTATTAAATTTGCTAGTCTGAATTAGTAGTTTGTTAGAGGATCGAAGCGGTCTAGGATTGTTATAGAGGGTGATAATATTTGAAGTGCAGGAATATTGTCTGGATTATAGAGGATTTTATAGGCCATAATCAGTTGGTTATACTGTATTAGGCTGGGTATTGCAAGCCAACCAAGCTGATTTAGATTGATACAATGATGTGTCCTAAAAGGCAGCCCAGTGGCAAACCTGGCAATGTGGTTGTAGCAAATTGAGTGTTTGTTAAGGACAGTCTTGTTCATATTCGAGAGTAGAGGGGATGCATACAGAAGGGTTGAAACAAGGTGTGAGCGAGCTATGGCACCTTTAGCTGGAGGGGCTAGGAAGGCTTTAATTCTGAAAAGTGACCTTAGTTTTCTATTGATGGCTTTGATATTTTGGTTAACATGTAGGTCACATTTGAGATTATTGTCTATGATGACACCTAATAGTTTAGTAGATGGGTCAGGGGAGATTATTGTGCCATCAGTTGATGTTATGGTAAAGGTGAAAGCGGTAGACCTACGTGTTGGTGAAATAACAGCAGTTTAGTTTATTTGGGATTTAGGATCAGACGATGTTCAGAAAGCCAGTTTTCTATTGTATTAAAGGTGGTCTGGGTAGCTGACCATAACTCTACTGGAGATGTGGCTGAGCAGATCAGAGTAGAGTCTTCAGCATATTGGATACAGCTGACTTTTGGGATGACAGTATAAAGGTCGTTAATGAAGATGGAGAACAGCAAGGGCCCTAGTATAGAGCCTTGTGGTACTCTGAGGGTGTTAGGTAGAAGGTTAGAGAGTTTGTTCTGCCAGAGGCCAGCCTGCTGTCGACCATGCAGGTAGGATTGAAACCATTGGAAGGCTCCAGTATCTAGACAGAATGTTTGCAGGGTGTGGATTACAAGTTGGTGATCAACCATATCGTATGCCTTGGAAAGATCCAAAAAGAGGGCTGAGGATATATAATTAGTGTTGCAAGTATGGTTTATGGTGTTAGTAAAGGCTAGGAGGCCTGAAGTAGTGCTGTGATGAGGACGGAAGCCATGCTGAGTGTCTGCCATAAGGCGATTTTGGATTAGGTGGTACATGAATTGTCTATGACTAAAGTTTCCATAATCTTTGCAAGTGGAGAGAGTATAGCTATTGGCCTATAATTGGAGAATTCAGTAGAGCTGCCTCCTTTGTGACGTGGGAATACATATGATATTTTCCAGATGGTGGGAAATTTAGATTCTACCATGGTTCATTTGATTACCTTTGAGACTGGGTAAGCAATAGCATCATCTGATTTTGATAGGTACTCGGCAGGGAGTTGATCAGCAGAAAGTGTAGTGGGTTTCACTGTTTCAATCAAGGTACAGAAAAGTGAAGTGGCCACTGGTTGGCAGCTGAATGCAAGTAGGTTTCTAGGGGTGCTACTTTCAGGACCAGGGGAGCTAGGAGGTAGATGGCTAGCTAGGGCCTGAAATGTCTCAGTAAAGAATTGGTCAAAACTATCAGAAACATCTTCAGGGGTATTATCAATAGTAGCAGCAGGGATTGGGGTTGATGTTTGTCCAGGATGTAGTATATATGACATGCCACCTGACAGGGTATGGCATTACTGGGTTCAGAGAGCCCAGTCCCCAGATTGGCAGTGTGGTGGCATCCCACACATGTGTTGTACGTTCCTGGCCAAGGGTGATGGCTGACTGCATACATGTGGCAGCTGTGACATTGACACATCACTCACATAAACCACAACTGGACCATAGAGGTGATTCACAGGTTACCTTTGCACATGCTACCCTAGTAGTGTGATTGCCATGGTGAGTACCAACACATAGGGCCAATGGGGAACAACATACTGAAGGTGTGTATGTGTGGGTGTACCGCTACTGTTTCATAGCACTGGCATATATGACTGCACACGTGGGTAAATGCCAGGTAAGACATGTGCAATGTGTCACAGGCAATGTACATGCATACAGGACAGACAGTGACGTTCTGTCATGTGTAAAGTTGACATACGTATCGTACGCCATGCAGATGTCACTAGGAGTCTACAGAAGCACTGTAACTCTGCATTGCAGGTGTAAGCAGTGCTCCAGGGAACCCCAAGCGAACATGCATGCAAACAAAGCTACAGTAAACAGGGATGGAAGTAGTGCATTGTACAACAAAGAAGGGGTAACAATAACAGTAAGTAACAATGCAAATATGTAGGCACTATCAACATGTACCCAGGAATACACAGCACAGATGCCCATGGTAGAACTGATATTATGTCATAGTTATTTGTGATTTGGATTACATTGGTACTGCACACATATCTACATGCGTGAACATCCACATTGCATAGTCGTTGTGGGCAACTTGACACCATTACTGTACATGTCCACCATTGCATATCACTACTTGCGTTAGCTTTCCCCTGTGCTACCCATGTATGCGGCTATCTGTTGACAACCTTACCACCGGCATGCAATTATGTGCAGCTGTTATACTTTGGTATGTACTATGGGTGCAGATAACAATTCAGGACATTCATACAGTTACTGCAGCAGGCATGCTGGGATAAACACACAGTCATAGCAGCACACTGTACTGTTACCAACATGATACTACTAATACACTTCTATGTCGTCACCCTGTGCATCAGCAACGTGTTTACCTGTTCCCGCAATGATGTTGGAGATTGCAGGAGGTGGCACAGTGTCATCATATGCACATGGTGTGGATTAGGTATGCCTGAGTCAGCCACTGATACCACCAATTGGCATGTGTGTGTATGTGTGTTGGTGAGGGGCAGCAGTACAGGGTGGGGCAGTGTTGGTGCAGTGTGTGCATGTATGTGGTCACCCTAGGTGTTAACATTTCGCATGTGTGTAATGCACGCACACAGTTCCACCTCATGGCTGCCATATACAGGGGTTTGTGGACAGCCACAGACTGCACCTGGCAGGTCATACAGATCAGTGTCTGTGGGCACGGACACGGTACCTGTGCCTGGCAGGGTTGCTACAGACCGTATCCAGTACTAAGCCAGACTGGGTACTGTCATCAGAAGCGGGAGTGTGTTGACTGGACACAGGTCCCTGTTGGGACTGTCCAGAGCCATGTGCATGTGGTCTCCTGGGGTGTTCCGATGACAGCACAGACCCAGCATTGCTGGGGCTGCTGCTGGCACTATGGGGGCGTGCACGAGCCTATTGTCATCCGCGCTGACTGCCAGCTGCTGCTGTTGCCGGCATACGGCCACATCGATGCCGCAAACGCCCACCATTGCCCTGGCTCATGGACATCTGGTTGTGGAACTGCTGTAATATGTCCCCACAACGTCTGTCTATGACATCGGTGAAATTACAGATAGCATCCGCAATGTCACGCATGCTGTCTGTCATGGCTGTGCGACATGCTCTCAGCTCCCTCAGACCCTGTCTGGTGTACCTTTCCATACGCGACTGTGCCTGCATGACAGTCCGAAACATAGCTGAGGTTGACAGACCTCTTTGGGCACGTCGGCCAGAGGTAGAACGCCCACGGATGCTCCCATGAGAACCCAAGGGCAACTGTCTGTGTGGTACCATTGGAGGACCCTGCCCATGGCTGCTGTGTGGGGACGCATGTGCCACAGGTACCACATTACCCTGGTCTATGCCCACTGTATCCTGTCCATCACCTAGGGACAATGGTGACAAAGGATGCACTGGCAGGATGACTGTGTGCAATGATGGGGTTGACAGCTGTGTACTGTCAATTGGCTGACCAATGGCGGACGCTGACACACCTTCCTGTACCATTACACAAATATCATCATTACCAGTACCCGAGGCAGAAGATTCAGGTTCCCTGCTGCAGGTCACCAGAGCAGCACCAGAACCTGTGGGAGGAAGACAGGAAACACAGTTTACAGTCTCCAGACATTGTTACCAGTGATGTACTTCTACACACATGCACACATGCACACATGGACACATGCACACATGCACACATGGACACAGGCACACATGCACACATGGACACAGGCACACATGCAGACATGCACACGTGGACACATGCACACAAGCACACATGCACACATGCACACAGGCACACATGCACACATGCACACATGCACATGTGGACACATGCACACATGGACACATGCACACGTGGTCACATGCACACATGGACACATGCACACATGCACACATGCACACGTGGACACAGGCACACATGCACACATGCACACGTGGACACAGGCACACATGCACACATGCACACGTGGACACAGGCACACCTGCACACATGCGCACATGGGCACAGGCACACCTGCACACATGCATACATGCACACCCCGCAGTATACACACAGAGCACTACTGAGTTACACTACTGTTACTAGCATTATCAGGACTATTATAGGTTATGTTAAACACACTCACCAGCATGGATGGCCTGCCTTGCTGTAACCCCGGAGGGACCTGCAGAAATGATGAGATTAATGTCAGTGGGCACAACTGTGCCATTGATATTGCATATGATACAGTGTACAGAACAGTCAAGTGTACATATGGCATATTACCTGCATGCTCCATGTCGTGCTGCTGTGTGGAACCAGCCTCCATCATAATGCAGGTGTACTGCTGTTGCTGTTCCGGGGCTGGAGCCACAACACTTAGGAGTAGTCCCTCCAGTCTGGTGAGGGGGGGATGTGTGGCCACCCCACCTCCTGTGGCAACCTGTTGCCTGTGGATATCTGATGCACGCTGACGGACACTTTGGATTAAATCACTGCAGTGATGTCGTACCTGCTCATATGTCCTGTTATGCATGCCAATATCATTTACCCTACGGACAAGGTCTTGCCACAGTGCAGCCCTCTCCTGCTGATTCTGACTGGTGCGGGAAAACAGGATGTCATACTCCTCACCAGGCTCTGGTGGATCTCCTCGTCTTCCGCTACAGAGTAGGTGGGATTACGCTGACGCGCCATCTCCCTGGAAGAGAACACAAACAGGATATCAGCAGACTATGTCAGCAATATATGGCACACATACTATACATGATACTCATGTGTAGTGATATACTACTACTCCCATATGTTGCATGTGTGTGTGTCGTGGTGGATACACAGGTACATGGCCAGATATCAGTGCTCAGCCAACATCTGTGCAACAATACCTGCCACATTCCACACAACATAGTAGCATGCCCCATCGGTCAGCACACACTGACAGGTCCAATGCACAACCTCACTCTGGGGGTTCATCCCAAGGTACTGTATGTGGGACGCCGTCCACTACTGTGATGTGGACAGAAGTTACTCGGCCTGGATATACATATCCCACCACCACCACCAGCACAGTAGACTACTTTGATATGTATGTGATTAGACAGTTATTCACTTGCTGGGACTGAGATGGTATCCATGCAGCACACTGGGCCAGTGGAAGCCACAAGTCACACTGCTGACCCCTTTGCAAATGCTTACCACGGACATGCCACAGATTGCATGGAACTTGCACTCACATTTCTAACCCAGACCCTATGCACAAAGGTTAAGCATCCTGTCCGGTGGACCCCAGACAGAGGCAGATTGTATAACAATAGCAGGAGGCTACTGCAGGACAGAGCACATTCACATTACGGGAAGGCATCTGTGGTCAGCACTGGTACTACGCTGCGGTCCGTCATAACAATGGCCACAACCTACTCTGGGAGGGAAATAGCCACAAACACTATGGATGACCACAAGGCCTTCTTCAGTTATGTTACACATATGGACCACATGCCTCAGATATGCTCTGTGTTAATACACACCTATTCACCAAACACACGGATATTGGCAACAGTCTTGCAGACATGTTCAGTGCACTTATCCCCCCTCCTTCTCCCCCACCAGTTGAAATATTTATCACAGCTGTATGTAACCTCCCTATCATCTCACATGTCCAGGTAAGGGCCGCCCTCAGCAGAGCAGAACACACAACATCACTGTGACCTCATGGTATCCCTGGATGTGTGCTAACTGCACTCCGAGAGGACATACAACTGCATATAACACTGATAAATTATCTTGGCCATACTACAGGATATGTACCTGGACAGTGGCATACAGCGACAGTGGTCCCACACCACTAAGGAGGCACCTTGACTGACCCTGGGAACTACCACATCATATGCATAACCAGCCTGGTCTGCTAAGCTATGGAATGATGCAGTATGGGATGCATATGCAGTGATATCGGGTACCTGCAGACACTTGTTCCCAGCCAGTGTGCCTTTGTGATGGGCTGATCCTGCCTTTTGAACCTGGCTGACCTTTCAAAGCAGTCACTACAGCCATTGCTGGGGCAACGCACAGACAACTGCTGCCAGGATCATGGCCTAAGACTGATTGACATGTAATGTATGGTCATCCCCTTTTGGTGGAACTACGTACGCACAACATATCACATGGACATACTTATAGATACAGACCTATGACACATTTGGAGGGTTCACAGTATGCACACTATTAACCTGCTACTTTGCATTACCTGTGTTTGTCGCAGCTGGTTGCGTTACCACTGCTTCTGCTTGCTGCTGCTACTGCACTGCTGACAGCTTCGGGTGACAGAGTCACAGTGTATAATTTTTTTTTTTTTTTTGTTCTCTCTCTCTCTCTCACTTTCCTCTCTCCCTCTGTCTGCTTCCAGACAGTGCAATGAATGTATTGCATGTGTGGAGTGTTAGTACTGCATGCTTTTGTAGGTATCTGCATAGGTCCATGTGATGGCCTCTGCACCAATTGTAAGCCAGCATTTGCTAATTGCATACAGCCAGTTGTGTACTTATTGCAGTTCTCACTGTGATTTCAGGTCAGTGCTATAAAAGGGTATGTGGGATAGGCATTGCCCTTTCAGATTGTAAGGGCGGGGACCATGCTGGTATGCTGTGGACAGTGTTCTGTGAGGGTAAAGGTTAGTATCTCTCTCATGATGCAGGCTGTGTTGTAGATTCACATTTCTCCATTCCTCTCTCATGTTCCCTGTAGTAAGTGTGTATGCACAATGAATCCTACAACTATATATATATATATATATATATATATATATATATATATATATATACATATGTGTGTGTACATATACATACATTTATATATGTACTTTAACTGACATCATTATCTACAAGCTACCAACTAGCATGGCTGTTTGTGTTCACACAGTACTATTGTGGGAATCCAGTAGTTTTGACAGTAATTCTACATGACATGCTTTGGGTACTACACATCCTATATTCCCTTTACATTCATCCCTACTATTACATGTTATATTTATTTTAGCACAATGTTCTCATATAAAAGTCATGGCTTAGTGCTAGGTCATACAGACTAGTGTTTCCAAGGTCCTGGGTTCGGGACTGACAGTGGGATTTTATTTTGCTTTTGAACTGAGTACAGGACCTGTCAATCAAAGTGACTAAGGCACTTTTAAGCAGTTGTAACCGGGTTAGCGCTGGTTTGCGTGGAGCCCACACATGCGCACTGGCGGTTAGCTCCACGCACACAAGCGTACACCCGCTTACAACCGCTTAACAGTGCTTACTCTGGCGCACACCCGCGCTATTTTCTTTGAAAGAAAAGAAA
This sequence comes from Protopterus annectens, assembly GCF_019279795.1. Classification (NCBI taxonomy): domain Eukaryota; kingdom Metazoa; phylum Chordata; order Ceratodontiformes; family Protopteridae; genus Protopterus; species Protopterus annectens. The sequence goes on from NC_056726.1 coordinate 871,486,406, forward strand.
ATGGGGAGAGAGGAAAGTGGTGAAAAAGGGGTCAAAAAGAGGGTAAGACAGTAGAGAAACAAGCTTGGGATTTGCAGGAGGGATGTAGGTAAGGCCCATAGCTGCCCATTTCTTAATCAGCAACAGCTGTGCATATGTATGTAATTTGGTGTGACATTTGAGACCTTCCACCCCTGAGAGACGTGTCAGGACAACAATAATACTTGTTGTATAGCCAATTGTAATTGATAGATTCCATGTCCAGCAGACGTGTGCGGAATGGGCAGCTATGTATGGGGCGTAATTTTTTTGTGGGTACAGAGTGCCCTTTTTTTTTTTTTTTTTTTCAGGTGAGAGTGGTATGTCAGGTGAAGGAAGTCGTTACAGCTGGGGAGGTAGGTTGGGTAGGTAAACAGACAAGACAAACAAGACGCATACAGGGGTGGTGTATGACACATGTGGGGGGGTTACACAATTGACGGGGACGGAGGTTTGGATATCCAGAGCCCATGAGCCCACAGATGGCAACAGTGGAACTGATATCCCCACCCATAGGCAGTTGCCACTGTTCCTTCACTGCCCAGGACGGGGCTGTGCTGGGGGCTGTGTAGGCCGGGCAACAGGCATGCCCGTTAGTTGTGCCACCCGTGCCTCAAGCTGGCGTAGGGGCTTGAGAACAGAGTCCCGAATCTCCATACGCACCACAGTCCGGATGCTACGGAGGGTGAGTGGTGGTTCTCCTCCGGCCACACTTGCAGAGGGGGGGCCAGCCCCATCCCCTGCAGCGCTTCCACCCGCAAGTGGCACAGGGCCACTGGAGGAGTGTCCGGACTTGGCACTAGTGCCAGGTGCACTCGCCAGCTGAGGTGGGAGAGGTGGGTCCGCTGGAACCCGCCTTCCCTGTCGTCCTATGTTTTGCATTATGTCATGACAGTTTGGGTTAGTGACATATAATACCATTCACAATTAGTTGTAACAGCATGCATTATTATTCCCATTAACCAAACACCCAGATATTCACACCATTGAACAGCGTGCACAACACATGCATAATTTGAACAGAGATACACAGTCCAACAACATGCAGGGTTAATTGATGGCAACAGGCCATTAGGTGTGTATGTATGAACAGGGCAGATGCATCAACGGACATGCAAATATATATGACCCAACAGGACAAACGTCCAGGGGTGTTAATTGTGATTGCACATACCATTTTCACGTGGAATGGGTTATATGTGGTTATAGGGTGGGGTGAAGAAAATAATATTAACACCTTCAAATACCAATACATATGCTGTACATTTCTAATAGCTACAGATATATACACACTACTGTTCTAACTACAGTTTCTTATATGATAACTATTTCAACGTGGTGATAGGACTGTTACTGCAACATTAATATACATTTTATTGTTCTTCATACACATTCATATCTAGCGTTGTTCAGCTACATCATCCTGCTACATTTGCTTTATATAGCTGTAGACAAGTGCGGATGTTTGGTATATCAGACAATCATCCTATCTGCATATTGGAGACTGAGAGCAACATATCCAGATTTTGGTATACACATTCCAGGTGCAGCAACACTTTGAACAGATTTCGCTGTTTGGTTTTGATTCTCACATGCATTTCATTCTGTCTTGACTGCAGTATACTTTATTCAGGGGTTATTACTACTGTATTGCTGGATTCATGACACTTTGTCACACTCTCTCACTTGCTTTCATTTTACTATTCAGGATGGTACTTACTTCTAGGCTTTATTGACATGTTTTACCTGTAGTTATTACAATCTTTTCCAGCAGTCTCACTTCTGTCATGTTTCAGTATTTCAACAGGGATATATTTCACACATGTGATTTCATCATCTTCTGCAGCTATACTTTTCAGCCTGCTGCAGGTTGTGTACTATTTTCTTACAGGTGGGGCATTTTTATTTCAGAATTTATGTCAGACAGTTTCATTTTTCGGTTTAACTTACAGGCTGAAACACACTTTTGTAATCAAGCAATACTTGCAGACACTTTCACACTGTTACTTGCACATTTTATTCCTTAGTGACTACACTGCACTCTTTTGCTGACTGTCATACTTTTATATTTCTTTACAGTTACTGGTAGTGGATTACTGACCTGCTTGGTGGCGCAACCGCACCAGCCTATCGCCATAGGCTCTGTGGTTCGCAGAACGGACACCTGCAGCTGTAATATAAATGAAGTAATACTGGAATACACAGCTCCACAATATCAGCTAGTTTAATTTCTTACATACATAATTAAATGTAACTTACTCAGTAGTGGGGCGTTGAGTGTTTGCCGGGCCTCCTGGATCCAAAGGTTCAGATGGTCCTGCTTGCGTCTCTCCAGGTCCGCATGGTGGTGACGGACCTGCTCACCAGTCCTTGGAATCCCTGTGGCACTGGTGAGATCATGAGCCAACCGGTCCCACGCCTCAGCCCTGTATGCTCCCCAGAGGACCTGGCCCTGCGTGAGTTGGGCCTCATGATTGTGGACTAGGAGCAAGACCATGTACCTGGACTCCTCAACGCCCCACCTCTGTGCTCGAAAGCAACTACCCTCTCCTACTCCTGTCATTCTGCCTGCAGTTCAGTTCTACAATCGTTTATGCTGTGTATTCCCACCTATGGGGCTTATATAGTCCGTTTTTCCCACACATATCTGTGATTGGCCATTTTGGAATTGTATCAACTTCAGTAAACCTGCATTGTCATGCTCCAGTTTGTATTCATTCCTATATATTAGCTATTATTGCATTTCTAGGTGCTGCTGTCATGGCTTAGTGGTTTGGTACCTTGACTATGGTGTCTAGTATCCTGGGTTCGAACCTTGCCACTGCTTCTTATTTTTTATGACTGTCTAGACATGCTGAGGGGTGTGTCTGTGTAAAGGCAGTTTTGATACGGCTTGCTCAACGTTGCCCGTCGGTTAGCTCGTTTGCGTGGTGCGCAGCTCCGCGCAAATGGGGTACGCTGGTTTAAGCCTTATTTGGCTATCAGCACGCATATTACGCTCAGCTCAGTTAGGGGCACATAGATTTAGTGTGTTAAACCACTGCTCAGCTACGGGCACTCATTTTGCACCAGTTAAACCACTGCTCATCTACGGGCAGATGCACTCACCCTGTTAAACTGTAGCTCAGCTATGGGCACATCTGGCATTTTTTATTCTTTTGTTACCTCACATTTCTTCAATATAAATGGGCTATTTCATTACATTTTACATAAAATGTGGTTTTATATGTACATATTTGTCAGGGACTTGTTTCGTGCTTATTTTGCTAAAAATAAAAATTGGTGTTTTGGGGGCTCGAACCATGAAAGCCTACTCTTCAGCCAACATCTCTACCACTACGCTATTGCTTCCTGGCTTATTTTGCATATTTAGTTATTATATGCTTTCCCATTGACTGCTAACTGTAGCTGCGCTACGGGCACGCCCGCATAAGCAGCGCACGCACGGTTAAACATTTTTACAATTTAAAAAAAATATATAACATGTTTATTTATATGTTTTCTGTTCATAGTCTGTGGGGGCATGTGTTGTGTTCTGTTTATTCACATTTCCGTGGACTCTGTCGTGGGTGTTTACTTTGGGCACTTTTCCTCTTCTGGGGGCGTGTCCACTTACAGGGCTCAGCCTACGGACACGCCCCCTACTGTCTTACACGGACCGTGTTAGCCTTAGGTGTGATTCAGCATGCTCTCATGAATATGCAAAGCATGCTGACATCACTCCGTTTAACTGCAGCCCCCGTGTATGAGTTATAACTCTTACACGGAGGCTTCATGAATCCTGCCCACTATAATAAATTTCTTATTACTGAGTTTCAATCTGTGACTTTGGCACTGGCCATTTGTCTATGTTAGACCCTCATGTAAGATGTTTCTGTCATGGGAGAATCTATGATATTTCTCAACTTGCAGTTATCTGTGAACTTGCTCAGCCAAAGACCCTTGACATTAGCTTTTACCTCTGAGAAGTAGATGCCATATAGGAGCTGTCCCAGCAAAGAGCCCTGCGGAACTCCTCTAGTGACCAGTCTTCTACTGGAGGTGGACTCGCCAGTCCTGTATGTGAGACAGCTGGCAATCCAATGAGTTATGTAGGGGTTTATGCCTAATTCATTGAGCTTATCAACTCTGAGTAATGCATTGTATCAAATGTCTTAGCAAGATCCAGATAGGTGGTATGCACCATTTCCCTCATTTATTGCCTTGGTGACCTTCTCAAAGATATCCATCAGGTTTAGTAGGCAAGACCTTCCCATGTCAAAGCAAAACTGGAATGTGTTCAGTGTATAAAGGTTGTCTATGTCTTTCTTGATAATTTCCATGATAATTCTTTCCACTTTTTTTCATATTAGACTAGTCAGACTAATGGGCCTGTATTTGGTTGATGGTCCACCCTTATTGCAGTCCTCCATTCTCATGGTATAGAACTTGTTTTGAGGCTATAGTTGAAAAGTGACTCAAGTGGTCATGATAGGGCATGTTTAAAGCTATTTATGTGGCATCCCAGTATGTTGTCCAGGTTGCTTGCAGCTGTGTTTTTGGCCTTAACAAGTGCCAGTATGTCCTTTTCAATGTTAATAGTTGGGGGGATTACGCGAGTAGATACTTAGGTTCATAGGTTCATAGGTTCATACTAGGCTATCTGCCCTAGGGCATTTATAAGCCTAGCCAGAATGGGTTTGGCTTTCGCCACACATTTTAAATTTATTTTGCTATGCCCTTTTTCGAGGTTAGTATACTGTGCCTCTGTCTAACAGTGACACAGAAGTGATACCCGGGGTAAACCTACGATCTCCCATCCACTCATCAAGATTCCTCTTGAAGAGAGTCAATGAGGGACTCTGCCTAACCTGGACTAGGATTTTATTCCAGAGTGAAGGGAGCCTCTGGGTTATGAATCTGTCCCTCCAGCATGTCCTATTTATTTCAATGCTGAGGTTCAAGTCTCTCGGCGTAGCTCGATGGGATTTGGATTTTCTGAGGTGCAGCATGTCCATTAATTCCAGGTTGGACATGGCTTTATACGTCAGGCACAGATCGCCTCTGAACAGGCGGTATGCCACTGAGTAGAGCTGGAGTTTCTTTAACCGGGCAGCATATGGCATCTGTTTGAGCCCTTTGATCCTCTTGGTGAGGTACTTTTGGGGTCTTTCCAGTTGTTGCAGGTGTCTGGTAACGTACATCCCAAAAGGGGCATTGTACTCAATTATGGGCCTGATGAGGGATGAGTAAAGAGGCACGATGATCTCCCCTGATCTAGATGTGAATCTCTTCATGATTAGGTGGGCTATATAAAATGTTTTTCTAACCACTTTGGCCACGTGGTTGTCAAATGAGAGATTGCTATCAACTTGGGTCCCCAGGTCCCTAATTACTTCTTCTGTACTTAATGGATTACCACCTATGTGGTAATTTGTGGACACTTGGTTTTTGCCAAAGGGGATGACTATACACATTTTGGCATTTAGCTTGAGGCCATGGCTCTGGCACCAGTTGTCTGTTTCTATGAGGCCCTTTTGGTGGATGCTTGTGTCGGCTGGAGAGTTGATTATGGCACCCAGTTTGCAGTCATCTGCGAACTTGGTCAGCCACAGTCCTTCCGTGTTGGCCTGTACCTCCGAGAAATATATACCGAACAAGAGAGGTCCCAGGACTGAGCCTTGTGGGACACCACTTGTAACTGGTTTGGAGTCTGACATGGCTCCAGCAATTCTAACCATGTGGGTTCTGTCCTTGAGCCAGTTTGCAATCCATCTAGTGACATAGGGGTTTATATTTAAGCTGGTGAGCTTATCTATAATGCCTGAGTGGGGTATTGTATCGAAGGCTTTTGCAAGGTCCAGGTAGGCTGTGTGGACCACCTTCCCCTCATCAATGGCCTTGGTGACTGTTTCAAAGAAATCAACCAGGTTTAAGAGGCAGGATCTGCCCTTAACAAAGCCGAACTGGGTAGGATCCAGTGTCTGTAGGTCCCCAATATCTTTATTTATGAGGTCCATGATGATCCTTTCCATAGCTTTACAGACCAAGCTTGTCAGGCTTATGGGGCGATAGTTTCCAGGATCCGTTGAGGCACCACCTTTATGGAGAGGGACCACTGTTGCTGTACGCCACTCTTTGGGCACATATCCTGTAGTAAGGCTGAGATTGAACAGTAGTATTATGTTTTGGGTTTAGCTCTTCTTGGAGTTCATGTAGGATGCAGCCCGGGACACCGTCTGGTCCCATTGATGCTGTGTTTTTTGCTTTGGAGAGGGCGGCTCTTACCTGAGCATCTGAGATGTCAGGGGGGCAGCACTCTGCTGGGATAGATATTTGCCCTTTTGGTGGGTAGGGGGGGAGAAGTTTGCGCTGAACCTGTCAGCTAGGATGTCGGCAATGTCTGTGGGTTCAGTGTATTTTTTGTCATTTTGGACTAATTCTGAGCATATCTGGGAATTACCACCCAGGTTCCTAACATAACTAAAGACAGCCTTGTGATTATCCTTAGTGTCCTGTGCAATTCTTCCCTTGAAGCTGGCCTTAGACAATTTTATGAGTGCCCGTAGTTTTTTGCTAATACAGATCAGTGATGCCTTCCCTTTTTGGGATTTTGCTCTATCATTTAGTAGCTTCCTCCTTCTGTTGTATAGTTTGTTTATGGCTGGGGACCACCAGAAAGGACGTCTGCCTTTGGAGGATTGGGTCTTGGTTTTATTTGGGATCACATGATCCATGCATTCCTGAAGATGTTCATAGAATGCATTTAGAAAGGATTCTGCGGTCTGGGCCATATTTTCCACAGTCCTGGGGGCTTTGAAGGATTCCACCTCGGTTTTGAGGAGTGTGAAATTTGCTTTAGAGAAGTTTTTCACTGTGGTTTTCTGGGCAGGGGGTGGGGTCGGGATGTGAATATCTAGTGAGATTAGTTTATGGTCTGATCTTACCAGTGAGGGATACACTTCTAGTCTGGAGCATAGAGTCCCCATGTTGGTGATGATCAGGTCCAGTATGTTTTCCCCTCTTGTGGGAGTGGTAACAAGTTGTTCCATAGCATTTGAGTTTATAAATTCTAGGAACCTTTGGGCTAGGGTGTTGGAGCTAGAGTAATGCTCCCCATCTATGTTTGGGTAGTTGAAGTCGCCCAATATAATGGTGTTTGGAGAGACCTTCATATTTTCCAGTGTTCTCAGGAAGGCCGAGTGGGGTTCCTGGGTTTGGGAGGGTGGTCTGTAGCAGGCTATAAACTGGAAGGCAGTTTTACCCACTGTTAGTTGCACATGGATAGTCTCTGATGCTTCATGCTTTGCCACCAACCTGGAGGTGTGGGTATCTTTGATGAATATCGATACTCCCCCTCCTTTTGTGGTTCAGTCCAAGTTTTGGGGCCGAAAAGCATGGTATGAGGTATAACCTGGTAGTGCTGGGGTGCTCTCGGGAGCCCTGAACCAAGTTTCTGTTACTGCACAGATATCGATGTTCTCCATGCTAAGGAGAGTTTTGAGTGCATGCATCTTGAGGTTAGACTTCTGGCGTTGAGTAGCATTACTCTTAGTTTCTTATCCCTTGTGATACCTATGGAGGTGGGTTTGTCTTTTGAGCCTTGCCTAAAAAAGGCACTATGTGTTTAGCAAGAGCCTTTGCCAATATCCGAAAGCCCAGGGGTGACAGGTGCAAGCCGTCCCTAGCGGAGCATCATGGCTTGTCGAGCATATCATCCCAAGCTGACAGGCATTGGATCCCCTTTGAATGACACCAGTACTTAAGCCAATTGTTGAAATTGATCATCTTGTCTTCATATTGTGGCATCATTCTTGGTGAGGGTAAGATGCTACTCAAGGTCAGGGTCATACCGGCCTGGGCTACATGCTCAGAGAGCTCCTCTATGTCTCTTTTCATGTAGTCCAGGGAGGTACGTCTCAGGTCATTTACACCAGCATGGACAATTACTGAGTCATATTTGTACTTGCCTTGGAGTGACCTGAGTGCTTGTGTTATGTGGAGGATCCTAGCGTCTGACAGGCTGCTCACCGTGACCCTCTCCTTGTTCAGCCTGGTGAGCAGGACGTCAGTGTGCCTGACGATAGAGTCACCTATTACAAGTGTATCAGGTGTGTTGTTTAGTCTTAAGGGCTGTGACTGTTCGGCACACTGGCTTTGTGAGATATGTGTTGCACGTGTTTTGTTTTGGGGTAGCGGTTGCTTGGGTGCCTGCTTTGGAGGTCTCTGCTGCTTAGGCAGATCTTTATTTAGAGCCTCCGAGTATGTTTTTGTGTGATTATGTGTTTGGTTTGCTGTTGTGGTAGGTCTATGTGAGACTGGAACTGTAGTGAGTGTGGTTTCCTTCTCCTCCTGACTGGTGATGCCAGTACTGAGTTGAGAGAGCTTAGCCTCCAGTTTGGCTATATGGTTGCATCTCTCACGTGTGTTGAAATTTGTTGGGAGGAGGAGAGGGTTGTCTGTGTACATGAGGCAGTTGTAACATTGCCTCAAGATTCCCAGATTTACCAGCTGGACCGGAGAGCAGATTGACAACTGACCTTTGGACATGCTAGAATAATATTGGGAATTCCTTTATAATTGAAAACAAGGGCCAGTGGGGAGTGAGGGTGTAGTGCTTTTAATTTTTAGTGCTGACTTATATAATTGCTTTAGTGAGCAAGTGCCAGGTAACTTAAGTGCAATGTGTTACAGGTAACTTAAATGCAAAAACGACAAACAGTAACTTTCTTTCAAGTGAAACAAGGAAATAAGTACAGTAAGCAATGCAGATATCACTAGTGATCCACAGAAGCGCTGAGAAGCCGCGTATTAGGTGGAATTAGCATTCCAGGAAAATAGCAAGCAAACAAACAACAAGCATATAAACAAAGCTAGATTCAGCAGGCCTGGATTTAGTCTATGCTACAGCAAACAAGGTGTACCAATTTCAGTAAGATACAGTTCAAATATTCAGGCACTATAAACCTTTAACCAGAAATTCCCAGCTCAGAAGGGCAGAGTCCAGCCTCTTCTCTCACAAGAGTGCATACCACGAACCTTCTTAATGTAAAATAACTGGCCTAAAGCCCAAGTGCTTAAACCAGAACTAATACACTTTAAGAATAACAGACACTGGGTTCTCAATCAGCAGTTCCCAACTTAGAAGGATGAAAGCTACCTGTCCTGCCACCACAGTGCACGCCACAAACATTTCCTAATGTAAAACTGGTCTGAAGCCCAAGTGCTTAATCCAAAAGACTTAGAATGATAGCTACACTTTAATCAAGTTACTACCAAGCAGTAATAAATACAAATGAATACGTTAGAGAATGCCTGGATTAGTGCTCAAGTTACACAAACAAAGCTAGATCCAGCAGGCCTGAATCCAGTCTATGCCACAGCAAACAAGGCTCACCAACTTCAGTAAGAAGCAGTTCAGATATGCATGCACTATAAGCCTTTAACCAGAAATTCCCAGCTCAGAAGGGCAGAGTCCAGCCTCTCCTCCCACAAGAGTGCAGACCACGAACCCTCTTAATGTAAAATAACTGGCCTGAAAGCCCAAGTGCTTAAACCAGAATTAATACACTTTTAGAATAACAGACACTGATCCCTCAATCAGCAGTTCCCAACCTAGAAGGATGTAAGCTACCTGTTCTGCCACTACAGTGCAGACCACAAACCCTCTCAGTGCAAAACTACTGGTCCGAAGCCCAAGTGTTTAAACCAAAAGGCTTAGAATGAGTTACACCAAGCAGTAATAAATACAATTGATTACTTTTAAGATGATGCAAAAGTAAAATAAAGTAGGTAGAAACACAAGTACAGTAAAAGCAGATGAAATTTATTTATTTTTTTCTGAACAAGTGCTGAGATCAAAGAAACAGATTTGAGTGCTGAAACTAGAAAACTGGCTAGTTATAAGAAAAAAAAACTAAGCTAGAAGGCTTCCCTCCAACACAGAAGGGCGTGGGGGCTCAGAAGCCTACAAATAGTCTATACCACTTAACAGGAAAGGCAGGAAACAAGCTTAATTTTTTTTCTGTTTCCCAGATGCTCTCTTTGTACACAGTAGGAGTGCCTGAAATCAGAATATGATCTCACTGCACTCAGTTGAGTGAGCAAATGAGATGGGCCCAGAAGGAGTATCCAAACACAAATTTACAAGAGGGGCGGGCAGTTTCAAGGCCACTAAGATTAACTACTTGTATTTCAAGGGGGGAAGGGGGAGTGTGGGTGGTGAAGCTTGAGCTGAATTTGTCAGCTAACAAATTCACTATGTCAGTCTGCTCACTGAAGGTGGCACCACTGACCACTAGTTCAGCACACTAATGTGTGCTGTCTTTGAGGTTTTGGACATAGCTATAGAAGCACTTGTGGTTGTCTTTACACTGTGAGGCTATCTTGATCTTGTAATTGGTCTTGCTAGATTTAATTAGTCCACCTAGTTTCCTGTTAACTTTAATTAGAGAGATCCTATCATTATGGGGTTGCTTTTCCTCATTTTAGCCATAATATTTTTCCTTTTGTCATACACCCTCTGAAGGTTAGGATTTCAACAATATGGTCTGTTTTTAGAGTTTATTTTTGATCTTACTTCTGCTAGGTAAAGCAGCATCTATACAGCTATTTACATGGTTGTACAGGATCTCTGTGAACAATTTTGCATAGTTTATTGTGAACTCAGGGTTGGGAGGAGCACTGAATTTTGAAACATTCACTTAATAGGATGTAGTTGCTTTGGAATAGTTCCTAACTATTACAGGGTTTTATGGGGTTACATAGTTAATTTTTATTTTGAAGGAGACAACTTTGTGATCTGACCTCACTGGTGAGGACTTGGCACAGGGGGGTGGGTTCAGTACTCTCCCATATTGGTGAGTACCAGGACCTGTATGTCTAAACCTCTGGTTAGTGTGCGCAATATCAGCTAAGGGTATTTCTATTAATGAAGTCAAGGAATCATTATGTCTTCAAGTTTGAGGCAATATATGTTTCACAGTCTATAGACTGGTAGTTAACATCTCCCATGTTTAGGTTATTTGCCTTAATGGTGAGTGTCTCCAGTAGGTATATGTACAAGCTATGGTATTCTAGGGACATACAGGATGACCTATAGCTTGCTAGGATATGGTATGGGATTTTGTCTATGGTGATTTGCATGTGGATAAATTCTAGGGCAGCATTCCAGTTTAGAGTTATACTCACTGCTAATATGGATTGAGACTCTTCCACCATTTGTTCATGTCTGTATAACTTATGGTCTAAATGTTAGGAAGACACTCCAGCCTTGCACAGCCATAGTACTTACTGATGATTTAAAGCATGTCTCAATAACGGCACAGATGCCCACATTCTCCAGGGTGAGAAGAACTTGTAGGGTATGGAGTTTCTTGTTTAGGCTCCTACCACTGAGCAGCAACATCTTTAGGTTTCCCTGAGTTTTATTTGTTATGTCAGTAGGTTTGTCAATTTAGCATTGTCTGAAAAAGGCTTTAAGGAAGTGGATGAAAGTTTAGCCAATATTCAGAAGTCTATGGTAAACAGATGCAGACCATCATTTGCAAAGCAATGTGGTTTATAACCATGTCCTCCCGTACTGACAAATACTGAATTCCCCTGGACACCAGAAATTAAGCCAATTATTGAAATCAATCATCTTTTTTGTACTGTGGCATCATCCTTGGTGAAGGCAGAATGCTGCTCAATGAAAGGTATATACCTGAGACACATATTCAGAGAATCTCTTTTTTCATATAATTCAGCAAATTACATCTCAGGTCATTAATGACCATGTGGACTATGACAGAATCATTCTGATACCTGTGGTGTAGTGACTTGAATGTGTGCATAACTTGTCAGATCCTGGGTCCAGATAAGCAGCTAACTATAATCGTCTCCTTGTTGTTCAGTCTGGTGAGTGGTTCATCTGTTTGTCATGTAATGGAGTTACCTATGACAAGAGTCTTGGGTAATATGTTTGCTTGCCTTATGGGCTTTGCTCTTGGGGTTCCACTGGGTGTAGCTGTATGTTTAGTGTTTGGTGTTGCTTTTAGTGAGTGCCTTAGACATTGCTGAGGATAGTTGCTGCTGTTAATAAGCTTAGGAGGTCCTTGAAGTCTAGGAATATTGTTTTAAGTGCCTCAAAATAAGTGAGTCTATGGGTTTGATGGGACACTGTGTGCATACCTCTCAATAGCACTGAATTCCTCAGTACTTACAGGTTTTGAGGTCAAAATAATGGGGTGGCACGAATTCCTGAGTGGTCCCTTTAATTTCTGAATTTCCCATTTTTTTTTTTCAAATTTATTTTTAGGCGAATTTTTGCTGACATCATCACGTGCAGGGGCATGCTCAATGACATCAGCTTTATGAGCAGACTACCACCCTTGCTCTTCCTGTCCACCCGCACAAGGATTGCTGTACTTAAACTACATTTATAGAGATTGCTGCTGATGTTTTGCAAGAACGTTTGCTGGTTCTTATTATGCTGCTGTAAGTTGTTGTTGTTGTTGTTGTTGTGTCTTTCGGCTTTTCCCGGTTAGGGTTCGCCACAGCGGAACTCTGGTCCGCTAATGATTGGCAATAGATTTTTATGTGCCAAGTTGCCAGCTCTGACGCACAACCTTCAACGAAGGTACGCCCATTCACGCATGTCTCCACACAGAAGACGCTCTAGCTGAGAATCGAACAGGACAACGTCTTACTGCTGTAAGTAGAATAGCAAATTCATATTATTGCTGTATGTCATTCTTCCAGTCCCATCAGTTGCATCTGTGCTCTTCTTGATTAAATTACATTTGTGGAGATTGCTGCTACTGCCATTTTATTATTGTTGTAAGTCCATTTGCAAGGTTGTAAGGAGTTTAGTGGAGAATCGGAGATTGCTGCTGCCTTTTATTATTGCTGAAGTTCTTATTTATTATTGCAAGGCAAGTTCTTTTTTCAGTAAAGGGTGTGTGTAAGTTCTTAGTTTCCATTTGCAAGGACTATATGGAGAATCTGAGACTGCTGCTGACTTTTATTATTGCTGTAAGTCTGTTTACAAGGCTTTAAGGAGTTTAGTGGCAAATCAGAGATTGCTGCTACCTTTTATTATTGCTGTAAGTCCATATGCATGGCTGTAAAGAGTTCAGTGGAGAATCGGAGATTGCTGCTGCCATTTTATTATTGCTGAAGTTCTTATTTATTATTGCAAGGCAAGTTCTTTTTGCTGTAAGGAGTGTGCGTAAATTCTTATTTTACATTTGCAAGGAGCTTAGCGGAGAATTGGAGATTGCTGCTGCATTTTATTATTGCTCTAAGTATGTTTGTAAGGAGTTTAGTGGTGAATTGGAGATTGCTGTTGCTGTTCTATTATTGTTGAAGTTCTTATTTATTATTGCAATGCAAGTTCTTTTTGCTGTAAGGAGTGTGTGTAAGTTCTTATTTTCCATCTGCAAGTAGCTTAGTGGAGAATTGTGTGTGTAAGGCAGGCAAATTCTTAGTTGAGAATCATGTGTGTAAGCCAAGTTCTTAGTTGAGAATCATGTGTGTAAGCCAAGTTTTTAGTGGAGAATCATGTGTGTAAGCCACATTCTTAGTGTAGAATCATTTGTAAGCCAGTTTTTTTTGTGGACAATCATGTGTGTGTGTGTGTGTGTGTGTGTGTGTGTGTGTGTGTGTGTGTGTGTGTAAAATTGGTTACTCAGGCTCAAACCCTGTACCTTGGGTATAAGAAACAAAAGCCTGAATTTTCTACCCATATCATCAGTTGTGATTCAAGAAGCTGATAATTCCATAACTCTCAGCCGTCCAGATTTTCACAGAATGTTTGGCTCATGCTATTGGTCTGTTTCTCTTAATATTTGTGGATTTCTGGCAAATCATTCAGAACTAAATTCACTAAATAATGATAGCCATTTGTGTTTTAGTCTTCCTATCTTTCGGGAAATGCAGGGTAGCACACACTATTTTATTCTAGCAACTTTCTAAGATTATACAACCAATGTTTAAAAGGTGTCTCTGGTTTTGGGCCTTTGCCCCACCCCCCAATAAATGTTGCCTTTTTCCAGATTTCTTGTGCTGCTTAGTTCTTCAGGGGAGAGGAGTTTAGTGCTGCTTATGCCAAGTCTGTGTTGTTAGTAGCACAACAGGTAGTATACTTCTTTTGATGGAGAAGGCTGTGGATTCTACTCCCACAGTATTTAGATTGACTGCTGCTTTTGCACTGTGTTGTACTTTTAAAAGGGGTGGATGCTACAGTCCTGAGAATGTCCTCTTTGGTGGAGACACATAGTAACTATGAATCTGTTATCAATTTGCCATCCATTCCCTATTGGCAATATTACTAGCTTATCATTTTTTTAATATAACATAGGCAATTTATTCTTCAAGGGCAACAGGTACTTTATTTGTAGATGATCATTAAAAAAAAAAAAAAAACAGTTAAAGGCACTGTTAGTTCAGGAGCCTAAATGTAAGGTGTGTGTGTGTGTGTGTGTGTGTGTGTGTGTGTGTGTGTGTGTGTGTGTGTGTGTGTGTGTGTGTGAGTGTTTCTTGACAAACTTGTTTGTATGTGAGAATGTGAGATTTTTTGCGTCCGGTTGAATTGCACATGTGCAGCTCTTGCACACTGGGTTTGTTGCTGTAAGGATTAAATGGTTGTCTGTGAACATGAGACAATTGCTACATTGTTTCAGGATGCCCTTATCTACCAAGCTGGCAAAGGAGACATTTGCAAATTGCATAATCCATATTGTGCAGACCTGAATTTGGGTGGGCTGCTGTAGGTTGTGCATTGGGTTATAGAAATGTTTCCTTGGATGGTCTCTGGGGTGTGGCACTAGATTAAGTTAGATTGTGCTAACATTTCATTGTGCTGTTTAACATGCAAACTAGCTGCTCTAACTTTGTCTCTGTTCAATGTTCTTGTTTAGCCACACTAAGTTACAAGTTTCTGTTCTAAGGGTAGCTTTATAGATGAAATTTAGTTTCTGGGTTTTTGAGTTTATACAGGTAACTGCTTGATGTAAAACCACCTAAAAAGATTTCTTGCGAGTGCAGTGCTATAACAAAACAATTTAAACAATCTACCTTAATGAGGCAATTTCAACTATTAGGGACCTAGCAAACAGCATAAAAGCAAAATAAACAAATGAAGCAAAAATAAAGGAGTACCACTCTAAAACAGTTAACTGAAGTGAAACAATATATAAATAAATGTGTTATCTGCAAAGGATGCAGCAGGATTGACTCAGGACCATGTAAACCAAAAAGATAATCAATGGACTCAGGATCCCCCTCAGTGTGTGGCAAAGGCACCAAGAAGATGGTATTTATTATATTTATTTATTTATTTATTTATTTGTTTATTTTAAATGATTCACCATGATAGTCCAACTGGGCCATGCAAGTTCCATTTTCAGTGGAGGCCCAGTGAGAAATGTTAAAAAACAGAAAAACTAGTAGTCTTAAAACTTTGTTGATGAGCTTAGTCGCAATAATTTCCAAAAATCATGAAACCCAGGTAGTGTTCCAAAGCAACAAGTCTTTATTCGTCACAGATAATCGATCCTCAGTAATAAAAAATTAGTCACAGACAAGCGATCCTCAGTAATAAAAAATTCAGAAATACATTACAGTGTTAAACATATCAGTTTTATACACTTAGAAGTAGGTGTGGAAAATATATGGGTTGTTTAATTTTAAACCAGCTTATTCCAGTCAAATAATATAAACAGGGCAGTAAAAGTGCAGTTAAGAACAGCAAGTACCCACCCCTACATACAACTACTGATTAGATCAAACTAAATCCTAGTTAAGGAAACTACTACCTATTTATTTTCAACCCACATTGCAATTTCTGTGATTTTTCTGTGTTTTTTTGACTGGTTTTATTGTATAAACATTGCTTTGGGGGGTCTCGAAACATGAATACTGTCATGACCATTTTTTAACTACAAAGCACTGACATTTTTTCTGAGCTGAAAATAATTTAGTTTTTATGCACACTAATACATATGGATGGATGCTTATTAGATATTATTACACAGATATATATTTATATTTATAGTGTTCTAATTAGATAACGTTTATGATTAGATAGCTTTGTGTGTTTTTTCTTGTATCTGTCTAGTTAGCTCTTTTTACTTATTTACCTATGGATATCATTTTAGTTCTTCTCACAGACCTGATGAAGGCTTTATTGCATTAGTTAGCTGAAAGAGATTGTAGTTAAAAGTCAGTCTTTTTATATATATATATATATATTATGCTTTTCTTAATACCTGATTTTGCAATGTGGGTTGCAAATAGATAGGTGGTATATTCCTTCACTAGAACTTAGTTTAATCTAATCAGTAGTAGTGTGTGGGGGGGTCATACTTGCTGTTCATAAGTGCACTTTTATGTCCCTGTTTATATTGTTTGCCTGGAATAGGCTGTTTTAACATTAAACAATACATATATTCTTCAAAGTTTATAAAAGCTGATTTTTTTCTGTTACTGAGGATTGCTTGTTTCCGACAAATAAAGGCTTTTTGCTTTGGAACACTACCTGTGTTTCATGATTTTTTTTGGAAATTATTGTGACTGAGTTCATCAACAAAGTTTTATGACTACTAGCTTTTCTGTTTTTTTGTATTATTTCCTCAACACTTGTGTTGGTATGGTTGGAACTAGACGCATTCCTGTACTTGTTCATTTTTTATGCCAGTGAGAAAAGCTCCAACATTAAACATTAAAGTAAACAAACTTAACAATTAAAATACAAAGAAAACAATGAAAAAAAACAATGATATACTTAAATTGATGAAAACACAAATTATTAAAACTAGAGAAATTATAATCATATATTTATAGAAAGCATAATCTTATACTGATAGGTAGATAGATAAATATGTATATAGTGTCCAACAGGCACTGGAAGCAGTATCTTTGTTTCAGGTGCAATTTGTTTAAAATGATGAAATAAAACTTAGGGTTTACTTGCAATGGAAACAGAATCTGCATACTCTTACTCCCTACTAATTGCTGCAAACTTGCAGTCTGTAAGACAAATACATCAGTTTCTGACAGTGCACAACCTTTGCACTCCAGTTTTGTTCAGACTGTCTTAACAACTCTTTGTACATGCACATGCAGGCACATGGTACTCCTTAAGTATCCAAATATAGGCTGGTGGCATTTATAGAAGAAGACATCAGATAGGCCTCTAATACTACACTGTTCATTCTCGTCATAGTTCTTCAAGATTCTCCAGTCTTTGCACAACAATCCCTGTCTCTGCATTTGAATGCTACTTGCCTTGATTTTTGACCAGATGATTCTCTTTCCAGGTTTTATTACTGTATTACACTGATTAAATATGTGGAGCTATCATGCAACTTGCAGCAGACCAAAACAGTATTTCTGATCTCTGAAGACAACACTATGCCATAATGATCCCCATCTCAGCACGGCACCTCAATTTCCATACTTAATGAGGTTTGGTTTGAGACAAGGATAACCCAGAGGCATTGATGTGAATAATGCTCAGCCTATGTCTAATTGTAAAACAACATAACTGTACTACCAAAGCCCAGTTACATAATTCAGGATTAGCATCTCTTTGCTTGTAGAACTATTGCAGGGATGCAAGGTCTGCTAACACAGTGAAGCTGCAGACAATCATTTAATAGTGAGACATTCTCACTCTGTGGTGGATTATTTCATCTCATCCTACTTAATGTTATATTAACACCAGAAAACCATGAACCACTGAATTGCCAAAAGCGAAAAGCGACTAACCAGATTATATATACATTTGTTATAAACAGCGAACTTTAGATGTCCAAACTTTAAAAAGTAACGATCAAACTGCTTTAGACATACAAACTTTAAAAATCAGATCTGATGAAGTTTAAAACTTTTTAAATGAAAGCGCTTATCTTGATCATTATTTTTAAAGTTTGTATGTCCAAAGCAGTTTGATCATTACTTTTTAAAGTTTGTACGTCTAAAGTTCGTTGTTTGTAATAAATTTATATCTAATCTACTTAACGTTATGTTAAGGTGGCAGACTGTGTGCTCCTCACCACCTCACATGCATTGGTGTACAAAATAAAGATATCATCAAAGTCATGGGCAACTAAGACAAGATCTGAACATGAAGTAGTTTTTATTTTTTTTTTAAGTACAGCTGTGTAAGTTGAACTTACTGTACCAGTGGATGTTCAAATGATCACTGCTGCAATAGCCTTAGCTATGTGTGTTATATCCAACCAAGGATATAACAGCCAGTCAGCTTCCAAAGCTTCAGGGAACCTTCCACATGCCCAAACTGTCGAACAGCTTGAGATGAGCTGACTAAAAGACAAGTTTGGGTGCAAAGCCCTTTAGATCTTTCCTGCCAGCAGAGAGATAGACTGACCCCTGAAAGGGCAATGCTAGGAATAACAAAAAATAAATGTGCATACCTTGGCATAAAAATCATACCAAAAAACAAATGAGATAGCGGGACAGAGCAGCTCTGCAGCAGTGATCATTCCAACATCTACTTAAGTTTAGCTTAAACAACTGTGCTGTGCTGTGTTCTTTGCAGTAATCACTGCTGCAATAGCCTTAGCAATATAGGTAGATTACCATAGCTAACTATATTTGAGAGGAGGAAGGAGAAGAGTACAGGAGTTCCTGGAAAGTGATCCTAGGGAATTGTGATCTATACCTAGAGAAGGAATCAAGTTTATGGTGTTTTGTAAAAGTTACTACAAAGGACCAAGTAGCTTATGAAATATTTCTAGAACCCAACCGTTTCCAAAAAGGAGAGATGAAGCCAAGGCCCTGGTAGAGTGGGCCTTTACCCAACCTGGAATAGATTTGTTATGGTGAGTATAACAAAAGATACCCTTAGACAACCATTTAGAATAGTCTGTTTTGATACAGGTTGCCCCTTCTTACCTTCACAAGAAATGAACAATTGACCCAACGATCTGAAAGATTTCGTTCTGTCAAGATAGTAACTGAGTTGTCTGTTGACATCCAAGGTATGGAGTATCCTTTCTCTCTCATTTTTAGGTTTAGGGAAGAAAATGGAGAGATGGATACTTTGGCTTAAAGTAAACTCAGATACCACTTTAGCCATAAAAGAAGGATTATTTCTTAAAGAAACCATGTCCTTATGGAAAATGAGGTAGGGATGACTCACCATAAGAGCTTGTAACTCAGATACCCTTATTGCAGAGGTCAGAGCAATTGGAAAAACTGTTTTCCATGTTAAGGACCTCAAGTCAGCTCAATTAGCTGGTTCAAATTGAGCAAGTGTCATCTTCTCTAATACAAAATGAAGATACTGAAGAGGGGCCGCTGGTTTACTTGGTGGCCTCTTATATAAATCCCCTTTGAAGAACATTTTGTCATGAGATTGCCTTGTAACAGGAGGAGCCATAGGTAGACAAGCTGAAATGGCCGATAAATGAGCCTTGATAGAAGAGTAAGAAAGGCCATAGGATAGTAACTCACACATATCTTGTTAAACCAGAAATAAATAGCTCTGAATAGCTACTAGTTATGTTGTTGGCACAAACTAGAAAACCTTTTCAGTTTGTTAATATATCATTTCTAGTAGCAGATTATCTTACCTTCATTATTACCTGTTGCACATCTTCTGAAAACAGGTGAATAAAAGGAATTAAGACCCTACCATCCAGGCAGTCAATTGCAGAGACCATTGTTGGTGTGTATCAAATACCCCTGTTCTTGTGTGAGTAGATCCATTCTGTGAGGATGCTTGTGGTAATTGCCCCTGGCCATTTCCAAAGAAGGAAGAACCATTCTTAGGCCAGAAAGGAGTCATCACAATGATCTTGGTGGATTCCTTCAGAATCAGAAGTACCCTAGATATTAGTGAAAAGGGTGGAAAGGCATACAGGAACATATCTGTCCAAAGGAAAGAAAAGAAAAGGCATCTTTCTTCCAAGTATTCTTGCAGGGAGTCCTATTTTACCAGTTCATTGTTCAGAGAGGAGGCAAATCTTGAAAGATCCTTGAATCTAATTTCCATTCTTGAGGGTCTGCCCTGGTCTTTTTCAGCTTGTCTGCAACACAGTTTTGCTCTGATGGGATGCAGGATGCCTGTAGAGTAGGATTGTGCTGTGATGCTACATCTCAAGTTAACATGGCTAGTCGGCAAAGGGTGGGTAGGATATGGTTCTCCCTTGCTTGTTGATGTACCATGTGACCTTGGTATTGTCTGAAACCCCTTGAAGAGGTCCCAGGAACAAAAAATGCTTTAGGGAGTTGAGTGCCTTGATCAAAGCAAGCATTTCCTTGATATTTATGTGCTTACATCTGTCCTTGGTGTCCCACACCTTCTGCACTTGTATCCCTCTTGAAACTGCTCCCCCAAGCAAAGTACAAAGTGTTATGTTGACTGACTGCTTTGGAGAAGGGATGGGGAAGGGGTGACCTCGATCTAAGGATACCTGTTGTCTCCACCAAAACATTTCTGTTCTGACAAACCTAGTATTGGGATCTGAAAAGTTAAAAGGTATTGATGCCAGTACTAAGGAGATTTCAGATACCACTGTATCTTTCTCATATGGAGTCTTGCCAGGGTTACCAAGAGAATCATAGATACCAGTGGGCCCAAAAGTTTGAGGTATTCCCTCACAGTGACCAAAGTCTGTGTGGAAAACCTTAAAAATAGATCTAGATAAGGATCTGTTTTCCTGTGGAAGAAAAGCTCTTTGAATTGACATCCCAGGAGCACAATCCTGTATGAGGTAATCAAGAAAGACTTTTGAATGTTTTCTTGGAATCCCAGCTTGTGCAAGAGATCTCTCACCCAAGAGAGAGAGTTCTAGATTTTGACAAAGACTCTGCATAGCTAAGTAAGTCATCTAAATATGGAAAAAACATACATACCCTATTGCTTGCAATGAGTTATAATTGGAGCCAGGCACTTTGTGAATACTCTTGGTGCAGTGGATAGTCCAAAGGGTAAGGCAGAGAACTGATAATGTGATCCAGACATACACAACCCTAAAAATGCCTGAAGTCTGAAAGAATAGGGATGTGATGATAAGCATTGTTTAAGTCTAGTGTTACCAGGAAACTTGAAGTGGAAGAAGTAATAGGCTGTGAGCTGACAATTTTGAATTTGGGCACTATCACAAACAGGTTTAGGAAAGAAGATCCAAAACTGGTCTCCAGTATTTTCTTTCTTTCTTTTTTGGCACTGAAAACATACTTGAATAAAACTCATTCCCCACCTGGGAAGGAGGAATTGATTCTATCAGTACTTGGGACAACATGTGATGAAGAACAGGAGAAAACAAAATGGTCTGATCTGCAGAATGGGGAATGACCCCCTCTCAAGGAGATTTTTCCACCCACTGGCATCTATAACCTTGTTGAATTATTTTCAGAACATTTGTCTGAAACAATCTGTTGTCAACGAGAAAAATGGAAATTCAGACTTTCTGGAATAGAATAGGTGCTAGGGTAGGAGGGGGGGTCACAAGATCTCTCCAACCGTCATTTGGACATGTTTGACTATTGTTGTTTTTTGGAGGATTGAGACTTCATTTTTGAACCTCTTGCCACTACTTCTTAAATATCTGTTTACCTGAATTCTGTTGACACTGTTTAGACTGTTTTTGCCAAAAATGGATGAAGATTAAGAAAACCTCCTGAACAATCTGGAAAAGGATGGCTGAAAAATCTTAAAGTGCCTGCTCGGATCAGCTTTCCCCTTTCATAACATTTTTTGATCACCTCTGCAGGAGAGGGACCAAACACTCAATCTCTATCTAAGGGAGAATTTAAAATCTCATTTTTTAAATCACCTGGGAGGTTCTGAAAATGCAGCCTAGTGAGCCTCCTTAAAACACTATCAGTGGCCATAGCCCTGGAAGAATCATAGGATCATGGGAAGTTACTAGGATATTGGCCTACAATATATATAGGCTACAAGCCTAGCCAAGAATTTAACACATGTTCCAACAAGTCAGCACCCGATGCCCCTGTCCAGCAGGGACACAGGTGGAAACCCAGGAGTGTATTTTCTGTTCCCCATCCAGTTATCCACGTTGCGCTTAAAAAGGGTTAATATGATACTCTGCTTGATGTGGATAGGGAGTCAATTCCACAGATGGGGGAGTCTCTGGGACACAAATCTGTCCTGCTAACAAGTCCTATTGATGTCACAGACCAGGTTGAGATCATGCATGCAGGTTACTCGAGTGGAACTTGACTTGCAGATATGCAGCAGTCCTGTCAAGGCAAGGTCTGAGATTACTTGGTATGCCAGACACAAGTCACCTCTAAGGAGTCTGTAAGAGACTGAGCAGATGGACAGGGATTTTAGCCTATCGGTGTAGGGTTGATGTTTGAGGGTCTGGATTCTCCAGGTGAGATACCTCTGTGATATCTCCAGCTTCTGCATGTGCTTTGTGAGGTGTATGCCAAAAGGGGCATTGTACTCAATAATGGGTTTTATAAGGGAAGAATACAGGCGTATTATGACTTTCTTGTCTCTGGATGAGATGCCCTTACTAATGGGGTGGGCCATGTAGAAAGCCTTCTGTATAATGGAGGTAATATGGTGGTCAAAAGTCAGTTTGCTCTGAACCTGGGTGTCCTAGTCCCTGACTGAGTGCTTAGGGCCTTGTTATTAATGTGATAATTTGTGGGGATGTCACTCTCCCCAAAGAGGATGATGATGCATTTTTTGGCATTCAGTCTGAGGTCATATTTCTGGCACCAGTCATTTCTTTAGGTGAGATCCTCTTGGAGGATGTCCACATCACTAGAAGAATTGATGACAATGCCCAGCTTGCAGTCATCTGCAAACTTGGTCAGCCATAGCCCACAGGTTTTGGCCTGCACCTCAGAAAAGTATATCCCAAACAACAGATGCCCCAAGACCAATCCCTGGTGTACACTGCTCATTATGAGTCTACTGCTTGAGGTGGCTTCCCCTATTATATCAACAGAATCATGCACACACTGCAATCAGTAGTGACCTATGCAACAGAATAAACCTAAGTTATTTAAAGCAGTTTTTTCTTCACAAGAAGAAATAATAGGTAAAACATTCTTCCTACTTTCACAATATGTAAGAACAAACTTTAACATATGAGCATGACTTTAAAATTCTGAAAATGAAATTTGCAGAAGTATACACTTTTCCTCATGCTTATCAATAAATGTTCCCATTCTTATTAGAAAGAGTGGAATTGGAATTAACTAACTACTTAGTAGCAATGGCGTCAACTAAGGGCATAGTTGCTGGGTCACGTTAGGGAATAGTGTATAAAGTGTAAAAGACTGAGTAACTTTATACATCCTAGCTGCCTTTTTAGGGATAATGAGCTGACTGTCCAGAAAGGTGCATGCAGTAAGATGCACACCCTCTAAAGCAAATGGCAGGAGAGGAGGAATGGGTGTAGGTTTTGGAAAATCCTTCTGTAACAACTCATAGTATTTTATTAAGGACTGTGAATCCCCAGTGTTCTCCCACTGAAATCATTACAACATTCTAGCAATAGTCTTGGGGAAAGAGAGAGAGAGAACATACACATTTGGTATTCTGTTTCTATTTGACAGGAAAAATGAGACCAGCCATGTTAATAATGGCAGCAAGTTTCCCCAGGGATGGGCACAGCATTCTGATATAACAGGGAAACCTTCCTGCTCCCTCTGCCAGGACCGACAAGAGTGGGTCTCCTTTCCCCTTGCACTTTCAAACACTATGTCAACCCCAAAATTGAAAATTAAATACAATTTCTCTACAGAAAATATGTTATCAGTTAGTTTACACTACTCTAAGACCATCCATTAAAACACAACACTCCTAGCTTTTAAATAACTTTCATGAAAAGAAATGTAGTAAAACATCGGTCAGTATAAGAAAATGGATTTTTTTCCCCAAAGTGAACTTATCTGCCCAGCAAAGGAAAGCACAAGCTGGCAGTCAATCATCAAAAGCCGCAGTGAAGCATACTGTTCAACTGCAGTAAAGCTGGGAAGGGTTGTGACCGTTTGGACATGTGGAAGATGCCCTGATGCTTTGGAAGCTGTCTGTAATATCATTTAGGGGTAACTGGAATGGATATAAAATATCTCATGGCATCTATCAGAAAGAGTAAATGTCCTTTATTTTACACTATTTACATTAGTTATATTATTTAATATATATATATATATATATATATATATATATATATATATATATATATATATATATACAGCTATTAACTCCATATTCATCATTTCATATCATAATATACATTGACCTCACTACAATATATCTTAATATGATCCCCCCTTCATTTGACCAAATGTCAGTTTGTTCAACAAATGCAGGGGTGTGATTTAATATCAATGGTATGGATGTCTGAACGTGGTATAGAATGTTGATATACGTAAGTGGATTTGGGGGGCACAGCATATGTGTATGTGTGTGTGTGTTTGTGTGTGTGTGTCTCTGTGCATGCGTGTGTGTGAGTTATGGTTAGGGTTGGGAATGAGTGAAGGATGGGTGTTGTATGTTTGTGTGTGAGTTTGTATATTTTAGTGTAAGGGAAGGTTTAGGTGAGGGGAATGATGTAGTGCTGTTTGTGTGGGTTTGTGAATGCTTGTGTGTCTGTCTTATTTAGTGGCAGTGCTACAGGATGGCTTTAATGTAGTTATAATTTAGGGTTAGGGTTGGTGGAAGGGGAAGCACTAAGGTTAGGTTTAGCACTCATTACTAAGGTGGTGCAGGAGGGCAGAAGCTCAGCTTCATTCCTCACATTGACTAATACATCATCCAACTCCACCACTATTGTAAAAGCTGCACCTCCTCTATCATGGATAATCCAGCTGCACATGCATGATACAAACACCTTTTTCAGCATTTTTTACTTTCCCAGATTCAACCATACTCTCTCCCTTCTTCCCCAGGCCACCAGTGCACCCAGAATACAAACAAGAAGTGCATGGACCAAATGCGTCCTCCCAGGAACTTCAAACAGGGTAGGGGTCCTTTATTAAAATCACATAATACAATATATATACAGTGGATATAAAAAGTTTAGACACCCCTGTTAAAATGCCAGGTTTTTGCAATATAAAAGAAAAAATGAGACCACAATAAATCATTTCAAAACTTCCCACCTTTAATGTGACCTATAACCTGTACAATTCAATAGCAAAACAAACAAATCTGTTAGGGGAAAAATAAAAAAATAAAAAACATACAATACGCTGGTTGCATAAGTGTGCACATCCATAAACTAATACTTTGTTGTGTGTGTGTGTGTGTGTGTGTGTGTGTGTGTGTGTGTGTGTGTGTGTGTGTGTGTGTGTGTGTGTGTGTGTGTGTGTATGTGTGTGTGTGTGTGTGTGTGTGTGTGTGTGTGCACACCCTTAAACTAATACTTTATTGAAGCACCTTTTGATTTACTTACAACATTCAGTCTTCTTGGGTACACACCTGCCAATAATTAAAGAGACTCTGATTAATCCCAAAT
The DNA here is from genome assembly GCF_019279795.1 of Protopterus annectens. Taxonomy (NCBI): domain Eukaryota; kingdom Metazoa; phylum Chordata; order Ceratodontiformes; family Protopteridae; genus Protopterus; species Protopterus annectens. The sequence goes on from NC_056726.1 coordinate 871,511,860, forward strand.
AAAGTTAATCTATCTTAGTAGGATTTTCTTGACATTTACTAAGTTGCCTGCTACAGCAAAATCCATGGTTTGTAGAGACCTTACAAAGCATCAGAGGGATCTCATTGTTGAATGGTATCGGTCAGAAGAGTACAAAAACATTTCTACAGCATTGGATATAGCATGGAACATAGTGAAGACAGTCATCAAAAAGTGGAGAAATATGGGAAAACAGTGACATTATAAAGAACTGGACTTCCCTCCAAAATTGATGAAAAGATAAGATGAAAATTGGTCAGGGAGGCTGCCAAGAGACCTATAGCATCACTAAAGGAGCTTCAGGAATTTCTGGCAAGTACTGGTTGTGTACTAAATGTGACAACACTCTCCCGTATTCTCCATATGTCTGGACTGGGTCTAAATTGAATGTTTGAACATTCAAAATTTTAAATCTCATATGGTCGACACCATGTGATCGGATTTTTGAATGTTAGAACGTTGTAATGGAGATCTCCATACAGCACGGAATGGGAAGATTTCCATTTTTTGCACTGTAGTGTGATGTCAGCATTGGTATACCTAAAGAGCGGGGGTATGGGGTGTGCAGTGGGGCCTGCCCCTCTGCTTAGAGTGTTCAGGTAGGTGTTTTCTGTAGTTTATTTTTTTATATTAAATATTTGAACTTTTGAAAGTTCAGTCATATGGTGTCAACCATATGGTAGTCAAACATTCAAATGTTTGATTATTTAATATACAGTAGACCCGTCTGGACTGTGGGGTAGGGTTGCAAGATGGAAGCCTTTTCCTACACAGAAAAACATCCAGGTCTGGCTACAATTTGCAAAATAATACGTCAAGCCTCCCAAAAGAATGTGGGAAAATGTATTATGGTCTGATGAGACCAAGGTTGAACATTTTGGCCACAATTCCAAAAGGTATATGTTTGGTGCAAAAGCAACACTTCACATCACCAAAAGAACACCATCCCCATGGTGAAACATGGTGGTGGCAATATCATGCTTTGGGGTTGCTCTTCTTCAGTTGGAACTGGGGCTTTAGTTAAGGTGGAAGGAATAATGAACAGTTCCAAATACCAGTCACTTTTGGCCCAAAACCTTCAGGCGTTTGCTAGAAAGCTGAAGATGAAGAGGAATTTCAGCTTTCAGCATGACAATTACCCAGGCATACATCCAAATAAAGAAAAAAAATGGCTTCACCAGAAGAAAATTAAAGTTTTGGAATGGTCCAGCCAGACCCCAGAACTAAATCCAATAGAAAATCTGTGGGGTGACCTGAAGATGGCTGTGCACAAGAGATGCCATTGCAATCTGACAGATTTGGAGCGCTTTTGCAAGGAAGAGTGGGAAAATATTGCCAAGTCAAGATGTGCCATGCTGAAAGACTCATACTCAAGAAGACTGAATGCTGTAAATAAATCTAAAGGTGCTTCAACAAAGTATAAGTTTAAGGGTGTGCACACACAACAAAGTATTAGTTTAAGGGTGTACAGACTTATGCAACCAGCATATTGTACGCTTTTTATTTTTTATATTTTTCCCCTAACAGACTTGTTTGTTTTTCAGTTGAATTGTACAGGTTATAGGTCACATTACAGGTGGGAAAAGTTTTGAAATGATTTATTGTGGTCTCATTTTTTTGTATCAGAAAAACCTGGTATTTTAACAGGGGTGTGTGATTTTTTTTATATCCACTGTACATTACAGATGCAAGATTTATAAATTATTTACAATTATTTATTAATATTTACAAGTGATTCTTACATTGTCAACAGCAAGTCATTTTCTTTGGACTTTTAACTGCCCTCATTCTTTCTTCCATAACCAAAATCGTATTTTTCAAAATGTATGATAATATCCCTTTTCCTGTATGGAGGCATGCGTGAACGGGCGTACCTTCGTTGAAGGTTGTGCATCAGGGCTGGCAACTCGGCATGTAAAAATCAACTGCCAATCATTAGAGGACCAGAGTTCCGCTGTGGCGACCCCTAACAGCCGAAAGACACATCCATTCATGATAATATATTTTCCATTATGTTTTATCTCTTTCATTCTTTCATACCATATAATCCATATTATTCAAAACAATTTATCATCTAATTTATTTATATATTTTTATTTCATGTTTTCATAATATTCATATTCTGTCTATATTTATACAATTAACATTTTTTCAGACCATTTATACAGGCTTTGTCACAAATTTCTTTACATAATAAATTCACTCTATTGCATTTCAAAACAACAAGTTCAGTAGTCTCTAATTCCCCACAGTGTATACATATGCTATCTTTTATTAATTTATATGGCATATTCGGTTTTGCCAGTAATTTATTTATAGATGACCTCCATAAAAAATTGTACATTATATATATTTTTCACATCTTTACATTCTTGCTTTTACCACTTTCACTTTTTATCTTCTGTTATCAAGGGTATTTTTTCTGTGCATGAATAGTATAGCAGCTCCTGCACAGAATATGGCCACAGAGCAATCTGGTAAACAAGGCTGGGGGTGTGTACGAGCCTGCTAACACCATTCTTGCACAGGAACCACTGAATAATGGTAATTACCTCATTTTCTAGTGAAAACCATGCGAATGAGGTGAATTAGTGATTCAGTAAGCAGGCAGGCATCCATGCAAGAACAGTGTGAGATGCAGAAATGTATTCAGTTACTAACCGAGTACATTTCTGCAAAAATCAAAATGGAGGCATGACAGCTCAAAGTAAAGCATGTATTAAAATCCTTAGGCATGCCAATGGCCAAATATATGGCCATTGGCATGGAAAAGTGTTGCAAAAACATGAAAATCAAAGAGTTTTTTGGCTGACTTTGGCCTTTTAAGCATAGCATAGCAGTGCACAAACAGGATCATGCCGAGAAAAAAAAGTGAAAATACAATTTTAAGTCAAATCTGCATTTTACCATTATAGTCTATGTTATGCAGAATCAAAACAATAACAGGTAACACTGGTTGCTATGGAGGAAGGCTTTGGTGTAGTGGTGTAACCAGGGACTAAGGCATTGGGGTATGAAAATGAGAAAATTTTACTGAATCTCTAAATGGGAGACCATTCCTTGGCTGCACCTAACTGTGTAGGAGCTATAAGTCAGTGGTGTAAGCTGGAGAAGCAGTTGACATGAAAAGGGGGGGGGGGGCGTCATGGTTGGCATAAGCAGATTGGAGCTCCCAGGCTCCCATTTGAGCTTAGCTAAGCACAGCTAAGCAAGGGATATATCCGAGGATGTATTGACTTATTCCATGAAATGAAGAGAGTGTTCATGTCCAGGGGAGGGCCATTTCTACTGCAAAGTGTTTACTTTAGCTAAACGGGTTTGTGCAGCAAGCACCAGGTCTAAAACAAAAAAAAAAAAAAAGAAAGAAATAGCAGGACTGTTTAAATTTGGGCACCTGGTTTCTACAGCATGCCTCGGGGCATAAAAGGGGTGAAAATGGGAAGGGGAAAAAGGGGAAATAGCAGAATAAAAGCAATGAAGTACAAATAAAATAGCAAGCAGGTAGCATGTATTATACCCAGCCAATTATACAGGCAGCATCTGCAGCACAACAGCATAAACTGTGCAAACATATTTCAGTTTGTTTTTTCCCATAAACTCTGCACCATTGGTGTACATACTCAGGGAAATTTTAACCAATAAAATGTTAGGGGCTGCTTTCATTTGATACATCAGTATGTGCTAGAGGCTGAGAGCGGTGAGGAGGATAAAGATGGCAACAACCCCAGACTGAAAAGGAGAAAAGTGTTCAGACCCAGGGTAACCTACTAGGGGCTACATGATCCGGAGATAGTAGAGAGCTACAGGGTGGAGAAGGACATACTTCAGCAATTCATCAAGCTGTACCAGCCTCACCTCAGACCCAGAGGAGCCAACAGAGGGGAATGCATCCCAGTGGACACCAGGGTATGTGTAGCCTTAAGAACATTCCCTACAGGTATTTTCCAAAGACCTACTGGGTGCATCATGGGCATCTCACAGGCATCTGCATCCAGGGTACTCCACCAGTTCCTGGATGCCATGCTACCATATGCTGGTGAACACATTTACTTCCCCAGCACCCATGAGGAGTGGACCAGCAATATGCGCCTCTTCTACCGTGTAGCAGACTACTTGACTGCACGCACATCCACATCAAACCACCACCCGGTCAGCAGGGTAGGGTCTACATAAACCTCAAGGGCTTCCACTCCATCAGCTGTCAGGTCATGTGCAATGCCCAGGGCATCATCATGAATGTGTTTGCTGGCAGAACTGGAAGCTATCATAACTCCCACATCTGGCGTTCCTCACAGCTCCATCAGGGATTTGCCAGGGGAAACATGCCGTATGGCCATCTGGTGGGGGATGCTGACTATGCACTGGAGCTGTGGATGATGACACCCATCATAAATGCACACACGCCCACTCAAGAATGCCATAATGAGGCACACCCACAAACCAGGATCGTTATAGAGTGTGTGTTCAGGAAGCTCAAGTCATGGTTCCGCTGCCTTGACATATCTAGTGGAGCCTTGCAGTACTCTCCAGCCACATCTGCACACATGTTCATAGTATGTGCCATGCTACACAATAAGATCCTGTGAAACAGCTGCAGCAGGAACAGCATGGGGAAGGGCCACACAGCCCCCACCATTGTCAAGGTCCCCACAGGGACAGAGGGACTTGGAGAAGGATTCCCCTGAGTCAGCTCCTGTAGGCAGATAGAGGTATGCCCAGTATGCCCTGGCCTTGGCAAAGAGGCAATGCATAGCACACACACTGACACTGTAGGCACCCAGGGACTGACACCTCTCTCCAACCTGCACACACAGTAAAATGGATGACACACACACATCACACTACCTGTAACTTACCATGTATAGGCAGTGTACTGTGTACATCTGACATAGCCAGCCCTCAAGCACCGTCCACACAACTGCTGCAGGCACAAGGTGAGTCAGTCTTCTTAACAATAAATGAATGTATTAGTATATTCTGGTAGCATATATGGTATTGCTGCATACATGCAAGTGAATAGGGTGGCCAAATGGGGTCTATATCATATAAGTGAATCACACAAATTGTGAACATTCATAATATCAAATGTACCCGACCTCTAAGTGCTTTTTCTGAGATCGCGGTACAGTGAAGAATGGGATATTTGCCCTTTCCTCAATGTAGTGCGATCTCGGAGTTGGAATATATATTTAGCGGGGGGGGGGGGCACAGCCCCCCACAGTAGGAAGTTCGAGGTCCGGTACGTTCAATATTATGAACATTCGCAAATTGTGTGATTCACTCATATGGTATAGACCCGGCCTACTGGGATAGCAGCAGACAACTGACAGCTATGTGGGACACCAGGAAAAGTTTGCCCAATACTGGCCTCCCCGCACTATGCAGTAGCACCCAAAGTCACAAATACCACTGCAGTATATGTGGAGGGCCAACTAACTGGGGGGGTCATAGGTCACAAGCATGGATGTCAGTGTGGGAGTTCCATACTCACCCCTCAGCCTCACCCAGCAAGTCAGTTGTAGAAGACCATAAAGAAATTTCTGGCAAAGTCCCACAAATAGAGACAATAATGAAATACCCATCTACAGAGTTACACAGTGATAGCACAGCAGGTCTTGCAGTTGCAGTAAGGCTCTGAAGGCAAGAAGTCTGAAACTCAAATGTATGCTATTACAATCTGACCTGTGGTCTTTAGTGATATGCCTTTAGTCCCCAAGACAGGGCACAATAATATGTTAAATGGAACCAAAATGTAAAGCAAATATCAACATAGTCTGTGCTGACTGCTGTCTGCTAGACCCGCATCCTTGATGGGACTGTTCAAGACAATATGCCTATGGTCTGCTCCAGTGTGCTGTGGACAGCACCCCCCTTCAGTAGTGCTGTTGGTACTGTCACTACGGGACTGTGAATGTGCATGGTCATGTGGGCTCACAACTAGCTGATCATGTCACTGACCTACGTCCACTGGCTGATGCCCTACACCCACCACATGCTCAAACACGGACATTGCACAGTCGAGCAGTGACAATGTCTCACCCCACTGTCTATCCTATACATTGGCAAGATGATGTATGACATCACAACTGCCATGAAGGTTGTCACACATGGCAGGGAGCACTGTGTTCATGACCCTGAGCATCTGTCTGGTGTTGCAGTCAGTACGCGCTGTGCCTCCATGATGGACCATAACATGTATGGTGACATCAGCAGTGGCACTTGTCACAGGGACTTGATGGGCAACAGTCCTCTGTGAGCACCCTTGTCCATCTGCCTATTTGTGACCTCGTATGCTCTCTGCCTATGGCAGGTGTCTACACTCACACTCACCATACTCAACACACTAGCATGTTCCATGCCACTGCCTTTAACCTGTACTTTATCCATGGCTGCTGGGGATTGGGCACACTGACTGTGTGTGGGGACATAGGAGGTGGGACATAGTGGGTGAAAGTGGGATACCAAATAATGGCAGGGATCCAGGCACAGATGACCCTACCTGTGCCTCACTATGACCACCATCCTCATGGGAGTCCACTAAGACACTGACATCAGGTTGTGAGGGGGAGGGACACCAACCCCTGTGTTCACCTGTGAGGGGAACACAATATATGTAAATGAATACCCTGCAGTATTATGTTTGCTGATATACATACACACACACACGCACACGCGCACACACACACACACACACACACACACACACACACACACACACACACACACACACACACACACACACACACTCCTGGTACAGTTTGGCACAGCTGTAAATCCTATGGGCCCTTCAGGGCAGACTTTACAGTAGTTCTAAAAAAACAACAAATAATCCACCAAAACCAAAATATAGAAATAAAACACACACCACCACAAAGTAGCTGAACCACCAGGTGTAATTTAATCCTGGTACCGCGGCATTTCACCTTCAAGGGATATTTCTTTGTGAAACACCAGCATCTTAAATAGCATTACATTTGAGAAAATTTCACAATAAAACAATTATACAATTTTCTCAATTAATTAATTAATTGATGCAAATACAAATACAAATATAAATGCAAATGCAAATACCATCACCCACTAAACAATACCTCCCCTATTTTAAATAGCAATATACTCTATTGTACCTCAACAAACCATAATAAATATGAACAAAATTTATAAGAAATATGTGCAAAATTTATGTACAAAGTCTAGAAAAAGATTTAAAAATGGAATTGGAAAAATCCCTCAAAAAATAACAAAGCAGACAGACAACTGTTTCTTTAACAAAAATGCATACGTATGAACAGCATCCTTAAAATTTCATTGACACTTCCTGGTTTAATCCACCAGGACATAAAGTGCAATAATTATAAATTAATTTAGTTTCTAAAGGGTTAAGCCTAGAATGAAATGTACCCCCTGTTGTCTCAACCTCTAAAGCACTGAAGAATAAAGAAGAACCATTGACCCCATGGGCAGATGAAAAATTAATAGCTACTGGGCTTTCTCTTTTGTTGTTTCTAATATCTAAGAGATGTTGTCTAATTCTTATCCTAACTCTCCTTTTTGTTTTCCCTATATATGATTTTATGTTATCATATCCACAACCCAATATGTACACTACCCCACAGGATTTACAATTAAATGTTCTCCTTGTTGAATATTTTCTACCATTAATCACCATTCCTGACAGATTCTTTATTTTTGAACATAGGTTACAATTTCCACAGGGAAAAGTCCCCTGTTGGACATTAATTTCTGGAAACAATGTTTGTCTGTTTAATAGTTCCTTCAAATTAAAAAAATCTACCGTAGGAAAAAAATACTTTGTTAGGAAAAATACTACCCATAAATTCATCAGAAGCAATAATTGGCCAAAGTTTTTTGACTATATGTACAACTTTGTCAGAAAAAGCGCTGTATTTCATAACATAAAAAATATTTTCCTTCTTTCCATCTGAATTAATCACCCTTATTCTCCTATTAGTCCTGTTAAAACTTTCATGGACCCTATTCCTAGTAAGCTTCGAAATTTCTCTGCCATATCCCCTGTTCAATAATCTATGTTCCACCTCATGCAGAAATTACTCCATGTGATGTACCTGAGATGTATTTATCCAAAAAAGCCTAAATTCCCTATAGGGTAGTGCCTGAATCAAGTGTGGTGGATGCATGCTAGATGCATGCAAAAAGCTATTCACTGTGGTCGGTTTACGAAAGATTTATACTGAACTCTCTTATTCTCATCAACAAAAAGACATAAGTCCAATAAGTTGATGGTTTTGTTTTCCATCTGAAAGCTGAATTTTAAACCATAGGGGTTTAAGTTAAGTGCTTCTGTAAATGCCACGAGCTCCTCAAAGAAACCCTTACAAATGAAAATTAAATCATCAATAAACTGCTTGTACATAATTACATTCCTTTTAAAAAATTCTGTCAAATACATAAACTTTTGCTCAAAATTACCCATGTATAGGATTGCATATGAAGGGGCATATGCTGCCCCCATGGCAGTCCCCCTCTTCTGCAAAAACATTTTCTTATCAAACAAAAAGTAATTATGATAAAAGCAAAATTATAACAATTCTATAATATATGCAGTAGGTGGCCCTTCTCCCAGTATTTTTTCCACTGCTTCTAACCCCATCATGTTTCAGTGTTAGTATAGAAGACATTTGCATCAAGGCTAACCCAAAAATAATCACTTTGCCATTCCAAATTCTTAATACACTTACATAAATCCTGACTATTCCCAATGTGGGATGGAATTCTATTCATGTAAGGTTTTAAAACATAATCCAAAAAAAACCCACATTATACATAAAGGAACTCCTACCCGAGACAATAGGTCTCCCAGGCGGGTTCTCTCTATGTTTGTGTATCTTTGAATGGCAAAGAATATAGGATCCTGAAGTTCTGCAATGTGTAAATTCTTAACATCTGTTTTTGTCAGAAAACCCTTTTCTAATAATTCAAGTAACATCCTATAATACTCTTTTACTGGATTCTCAGATAGGCTAGTATAATCTTTTACCTGCCCCAATAAATTCTTCACCATTTGATTATAATGACTTTTTCTCATTAAAACCCAGTTTCCACCTTAGTCCCCATCTTTGAAAATAACATTGTTCACCTGAGTTTGGAGTTCTTTTAAAGCCCGCCATTCCTCTTTACACAAATTATAACTCCTGTGTTTAAAGCTTTTGAACTCTTTATCAATGTTGAAAAGCAATAACTTTTAAAAATTGCAGACCGACTGATTTAATTTGGGTGGAAAAAAAAGTGTTACAAGAAAAGGGCAGTGCTGGTATTTCCAAACAACCTTACCCCGTATTAAAAGTATGCACTCCTTCATTTTCATCATCATACTCTGTCGCATTTTCAACAAAATCATCATCATAATCATACAAAGATAAATTCAACAGAGAATCATCTATATCATGTATGTAATCTACACTGTCTGAAGATACCGAATTACTGCCATCAACATTATTCCCTTTATTCAAAATAAACACTCTGATGTGTAATTTACGGCAAAATCTATTTGCTTCAATTAGAACATTAGCTAATGATGGCAATCTAGTCGTCACAAATTTTGCACCCTTTAACAGTACCTGGATAGCTTCAGAGGAAAGTTCCAAATCCGATAAATTAATAATGTCCAAACCATTCTGTTCACAGCATAGAAAACATTCATCTGCTGTATCTTTTCTTTTGTTTTCTCTCCCATTTTCTCTCATTTCTTCCGTTCGCCCCCTCATTAGATCTCTGCTGCTGTCCTGATTGGTTGGTACGGTCAGGTGACTCCTCTCTAGGGATACACTCGAAAAAGATGCTCTTTTTTGAAGATAATTCGCTGAGGGTTCCTGAGTAATCTTTGCTGGAACTCTGACTGCTTTGTTGTCTCTTTGTAAATCTCCCCAATGTGATTTTTGTTGCTGCTGGTAGATCTGCTTGGACTAGAAATCATTAAGATCACAAGTCAGCTTTTTTTTCTTTCTGTTCATGACTTCCCCTTCCACTTTACTGACTCTAACTGAAATTTCTTTAAATCTGACATACCATACCGTAGATGGGAAGTCCCTTTTGATGGACCCCTCCAAAGCTGAAATGTCATTTTGTAACCTTTCTCTCATCCTGAGGTTATGTTTAGTCAAACATTTGAGCCAATCTAAAGTGCAATCAAGAGACACCTGTTTCCCCTCTTCAAGTAAGTCCAGATCATCTTCACAGAATTCTCCGGCCAGCAAATGATCTACCCTTAGACAACGGGGGGTAATTTTTAAACTAACATATTGTTCCAGCAATTTGGTGTCATAAAATAAACTCACTTCCTTCAGCCATAGTCTCTCCAATTGTTCAAATTGTCCCGAATTGTCCAACCTCTCAGGGGAGCCCCATGGATTCGTCTGCAAAAATTTGTTCTCCCTTTCCTTAACAAAATTAGTGAAGGAAAAGGTATCATTACAGTTATTGTTGCCGCTGCTGGACCCATTTAACTTCATAGTGGATACATCAACTTCCAACAGTGGTACCAAAAAAAAAAACAATAAATAATCCAACAAAACAAAAATATAGAAATAAAACACACACCACCATGAAGTAGATGAACCACCAGGTGTAATTTAATCCTGGTACCTCGGCATTTCACCTTCAAGGGATATTTCTTTGTGAAAAGCTAGCATTTTAAATAGCATTACATTTGTAGTTCTGCCTGCCACAATCCATTTCTTTCACTGCTACTGTCAGGCCCACAGCAAAGGGTGAAAAATCCTACTGTGTGATGGGCCTAGTAACAGAATGGCAATTGTGGCCAAGACCAAGGCTATTGGAATGAGCTATACAGTGTCACCAAATACATATGCACGTACTGTAAGAGCTGACTTACTGCTATACAAGCCACACACAATGACATGGTGTAACGATATGTGGTGATAACTGATGTGGGTCAAGACTATACACTATCACTGCAGTACATACACAGTTCAGACCCACAGGGATTCATTTCAGAAACATTACAAGACATTCTGCAATAAATGCAGGAAAATGTAAAGTACTAGGTGCATAGCCTCATAAGATGATACCACGCTAGTGGCCCTGATGCACTCATAAGCCTAGCCCAGACTTTCACCCATACCCTTCCAAGCCAGCACCTGATTCCCCTGTCCAGTTGGGGCACATGTGAGATCCCAGGGGGGGTGTCTCATCTGTTTCCCATGCAGTCATCCAGCTTCTTCTTCAAGAGAGCTATACTCTGCTAGACATGGGGAGGGAGTATATTTTACAGACAGTGTATTGTGTGGGACACTACACTATCCTTCCAACAAGTACTATACATGTTACAGACCAAGTGAGGGCCTTGGGTGCATGATGCATGAGTGCAATTTGTCTTACACATATGCAGAAATGCCATCAAGGCTGGTTTGGACATGGTCTTGTATGCCAGACACAGGTCACCTATGATCAGTCTGTATGAGACTGAGTACAGGGACAAGGCTTTCAGTCTACCTGTATAGGATTGGTGTTGCAGACCCTGGAATTGCCTGGTCAGGAACCTCTGTGGTCTGTTCAACTGCTGCATTTGCTTGGCAAGGTACATGCCAAATGAGCCATTAAACTTGGTAATGTCTCTGATAAGGGTGGAGTACAGGGATGTTGTGGCCTCCTGGGTCCTGGATGACATACCCCTATTTGTGAGATGGGCCATGTAGACAGCCTTCTGTACAATGGTGCCTCCACAGTGCTACCAACCTTGGTGCACAAGTCACCTCACACCTGATTGCATGCTCAGTACATTATTACTGTCATAATTAGTGTGTATGACATCTGCCACAGCAGGGAGAATGATGCCTCTCCTAGCATTCAGTTTGCAGAAATGCTTCTTGTAACATTCTTTAATTGGGTGAGGCCCTCTTGGGGATGCTTACATCAGTAGGGGAATGTAAGACAGTGGCCAGCTTGCAAGCATCTGTACACCTGGTCAGCCACAGACCATTATGTTTGTCCTGTACCTCAGATATGACAGTAGAGGCTGCCAGACTGATCCTTTGGGTACACAGCTTTGGCAGACTCTAGTACTAGAGGTGAGTTCCATTACTTTGCCTGAGTGGGTACTATCATTGGGCCATTTAGCTACCCATCTGGTAACATACAGGTTGGTGTCTAGCTGTGTAGATGTATGTATCCTGGCTGCCTGGGGATTATTGTAAGAGAATTGGGCTAGGTGAAGGTAGGCATTGTTCACCATCTTCCCATCATCCTTGTATTTGTTGACCACTTCAGAGAGGTCAGCCAGGTTTAACAGGCCTGATCTCCCTTTGACAATACCATGCTGTGTGGGCTCAGGCATTTCAATGTTGCCAAAGTCCCTGTTCGTAATGTCCTTGATATTGCCTTCTATGTCCTTGCAGAGCAGGCTAGTTAGGCTGATGTGCATATAAGTGGCTGGGTTGGTGAATTGCTTCGCCTTTGTGTATAGGAATGACAGTAGCTGTCCTCTGTGCAGATGGGATGACACTAGTGCTCAGGCTGTGGTTGACTACAGTGCAGAATGGATCTGAGAGCCCATGCTTGTATTCATGTAGGATGCAGCCAGGGATGGTATCAGGCATATGGAGTCTTCTGTGTGTTGACTTTGAGAGGGTATTATGGACCTACTTCCTGATGATGAGGGGAGGGGGGCAAGTGCTGTGCATGCACATGTGTACCAATGGGGGGACAGGGAGGTGATATTTACACTTCACCTGTCTGCAGCCAGTTGCCTATATCTATGCAGTATGTGTATGTGGTGTTATTGACCAACACTATGGAGCACATGTGTGTGTTGCCTCTGGGATTGTAGACACATACGTGGAAGACCTAGTGATTGGCCTTGGTAGATGTGTCCAATTTGCACTCAATGATAGCCTTAGAGTAATTCACCTGTGACCTTATTTGCTTGTACAGACCAAGGTGAAATTGATTCCAAAAAGGCATCTGGTCCTTCTTGGCCCTGACAAGCAATTATTTCCACCTATTATGGTATTTGTGTATTGCTGCTATCCACCATGGATGTTTACCCTACCTTGAGGGAGATGTCCTGTCAGGTATTGCTGAGTCCATACAGCTATGTTGGTGCCCACATATTATTGTGGTGTGGGCCTGCACACGACTGCTAGTTCCAACTGATGGGCCATTGGCTGTAAAGCTACTTCTACCTGCTCTGAGGGGATTTAAAGTAATTTGTGTAAAGTTAATTTTGTTTGACCCTATTAAGGGGGGTGGGGCAGGGGAGATGGTGACCTGAACAGTGATGGCTGTGTGGTCAGATCTTGTCAAGAAGGATGACACTGTAGGAGTGCTACATTGGCTACTCATGTTGGTTAGGACCAGGTACAGTTATTTCCACCTGTCATAGGGTGTTGACCAGCTGATCTACTGCATTGCCATTGACAAAGCCAAAGAATCTCTGTCCATTCATGTTCAGGTGGCACAGGTCATGCACACTTTGGTTGGGTAGTTGAAGTCAACCAGGAGCAGAGTAGACAATTTAATCCTGACAGATTCCAGCAAATCCCAATAGGTGTGGTGGGTGTCCATAGTCATGGTTGGAGGCTTGTTGCTAGCCATGATTTGAGTAGGTGTTTTGCAAACTGTTAACTGCACTTGGGATGTCTCCAATATGTCATGCTGTTTGGCCAGCCCAGAGGTGTATATATGTATATTATGTTCAACACTCCACCTCCTGTGGCTTTGCAGCCCTACATCTGGGGTCTAAACGTATGATGGGATGAGTAACCTGGCAAGGTAAGTGTACTCTCCACAGCTACAAAGCAGGTGTTAGTGACTGCACAAATTTTGGCATCCTACAGGACAAGGTATGCCTGCATTGACATGGGTTTCATGATAAGAAACATAGCTCCTGTTACAGCAAGGCATCTTCACAAGGGTGAAAATCACTGGTGGGCAAAGGCCAGAAAATAGTGTCACTTTATGAATCTAGCAATGCTGCATGTAGTTGCCGGCAAAGACGGTGTCACATTCAAAGGTCTACTCCTCAGGATATGACTTTTGATGAGAAAATGTATGCTATTATGTTATGACTTCAGTCTTTAATGGGTTGCCAGTGATCTACCAGACAATACACAACTGTATGAGGCAGTGACTACAAATAAGAGGCAGACATGTGGTTAGTCTGCAAAACTCTGGACAGTTGTCAGATATAGGCTCAGCATATAACATACAGTTCAACACATGCTTTTGCTCCTGTTGTGTACTCTGCACATAACCTATATAAGTCTCTTACATTTGTAGGACAAGCATATGTATCATAGTAGCATTCACAAGTGACATATGAATATGTACAACATCCCAGGTAGCTGACCTAGCAGTGTAACACTCATTATTGCACAGCAGACACTCCAGTATTAGTTATACATGAGCTGACCTTTGCTGGGCTGACTCAGGTGCCAGAGATATAATCCATGTCAATGCAGACAGGGCAAGCACGAATGATCATAGGTGCCGGACAGCAGCATTTGAGTCCAGCAGGTCTTGTTGTGACCTAGTGTTTAATGTCCTATTTGACATTATTACATCTCCCCTTCTGCATTCCATTACAAGCTTACATGAATGATATACCTGTTATAGTGCTGAAGAGTTTCCTCAGAGTACTGCAGATGGTCAAGTTTGTGTAGTCGCAGTTTGTCTTTGTGTAGATGGGTTCAGACTTATGTTGAATAGACAGCAGCTTGCCTTTTTTAGTTAATGCTCATGAACAAGTGATGGCCTGTGCACGAATAGGTGTCTCCCACTTGCTGCTTGCATCCAGAGCAGCTGTGTTATTTTTCCATTTACCAATGCCATACCAACACAGTGCTAAAATTATGTCCTTCATGTGGGCTTTCCCCTTTTCCTTGCCTGTGTGGAGGACATTATGGAGGTGTGGGGGCTACAGCTTCACAGATAGGTGGAAATACTTTTCAGGACAAGATGTGGAGATGGCCCAACAACATGGGACAAAGCTCCAGAATTGGGTACAGATTGTAAGTATTGCTGTTATAAACATAGAGGTTTGCTAGATTAACAGGGTTTATCTGGACATGCATTTTCTGCATGACTTGACGTCTGACATGATATGTCTCTGACATGCCTCTCAATTGTCCAGATGTGCACAGACTGCCCAGATTGCCTGTTATGTTTTGTCTGTTCATCAGATAACGTCTGTTTTTTTGAAATCAGTAGGATAATATGAGGATTGTAGTCAGTAAATGTTGACATCCATTAGTGTTTCAGACATCATATCCTTCAGGGATGTTATGCTACAACAAACCCTGTAACACCAGCAACTGTTTCAGTTTGTAAAACCATTATGTGAGATATGTCCCCCTTTCCGGCCCTCTGTCCCCAAGTATATCATGCTTTGTCCAGATATCTTGCAGTAAGAGGTTCAGAGGTATGGTATATCATTATTTAGTGACTCCACTCCTGGTATTATCCCAGTGAATTAGTAGACTCCTGAAGTGATATGCGGCAGTGGCCATAAATATGGTCCCACACCCTGTACATTCTGTGGAAATACAGTTGAGAGTTATGTATGTCTGGCCATTGTAAAAAGGCTGCCAAGATTGTGTAGCTGTGTTGTGTTAAATGTTTGTTGGGCTGAGTAGGGAGAGTAGCAGATGTGAGTGTCATAGCTCCTTTTCTATCTGACTGTTCATGCTGCTACAGTTGCTGGTGGTCTATCAGATGTATATGTTTGTAGAGGCAGACTAGGAAATGTCCTGTAACACCTCAGGATTCCCAGTAGACTGTGAGATGGGCCAGCATATGTCAGTGTAGAGTCTGACTGGCGATAAGGATATGTTTGTTCAAACAGTTGTTCTACTCTAGAGTTCATTTGGGATACTGGCATGCTGCTGTGACTGTGGTGCAAATGGTTGTGGGTGGACATTTTCACACCGATATCTGTTTTCCCTACAGTTCCATCAATCTAGTGCATGCTATAACTGGAATACATGGGTAATTGGTGTTGGCTTTACTGAGGTTCAGAGAGTGCTGGGTGAAATGACTGGCAGCTCTCACTGTTTTTTCTCTTCTGTTACATGACTGCAGTGATATCTCTCCACTGTCCAGATGAGATGCTGTCCAGATGGGTGGCTCATATGTTTGGTCTGTTTCCCATAACAGTTGTGGGTTTCTGAGAAATCACTGGGATGATGTGAGCATTAACATCAATAAATAATGACATTCATTTGTGTTTCAGACCTGGAATTTATCAGCAATTATACATTAAATCAAAACATGCTACTATAACAGACTTCTACACGTATAACAGCCATATTTCAAAGATGTCACTGTCGTTTAACCTTTATCCCTCCACTTTGTCAGGCTTTTTGCAGATGTCTTGCAGTAAGAGGTTGTTTTTTTATAAATATATATATATATATATATATATATATATATATATGTGTGTGTATGTGTGTGTCTGTGTGTATGTATATATATGTATTTATATATACATATATATGTATATGAGAGTACTACAAATATATATTTTTCCCTTATGTGAAATGACTGCAGTGCACGATATGCTTGTAAAAACATTACAAATTCCTACAGCTCAGATTGTGTAGAGGTACGTTGTTGTGATTGTAGTGCACAAGGTCCTGGGTCCAAGACTTGGAAGTGATGACTTTTTTTCATTAATGCTAAATGACTAGAATGCATGATATGTTTGTAAAAACATTACAAATTCCCACAACTCACATGGTGTAGTGGTATGTTGCGGTGATTGATTTTGTTGCTGGGCAGAAGAAAAGCTGATGGAGACAGAGTGACAAGGCACTTTTAAGCAGTTGTAAGTGGGTTTGAATGGGTTTGCATGGAGCTAATTGATGCTAACAGACGGTTAAGCCCTCTTAGCTTCACTTAGCACCTCTTACTCCCTCTTACATCCATGGTTATTTTAATTAAACAAAAGAAAAAAGGGTGATAGGAAAGTGGTGAAATGGGGGGAAGCAGGGTGTAAAACATTAGTAAAACCAGCTAGGAATGTGCAGGATGGGTGTAGGAAAGAACCATTGCTTTACATTTTTTCTGCAGCAGCAGCTATGAATAATGTATAGAATTTGGAATTTACAGCCTCACATCCCACAGAGAGGGGTGTTAGTGACAGACATTTGTAGAATAATTTGTGGGTAGATTGATTAATTTCACTGTACATGGGGGCGACATGTAGAGCTATGTATGGCTTAATTATTTTTTGTGGGACAGATGCTCCCCCTTTTTTTAGGTGAGAGTGGGATGTTGGGGAAGGGCTGTATGTATGTTTGGTGAGGTAGGTTTGGCATGATAGGTAACATTTGCAGACAAGATACACAAGACAGCAGACAGGGGTAGTATATAGGTTCATAGGTTCATAGGTAGGTACTAGGCTATTGGCCCTAGGGCCTATATAAGCCTAGGCAAAAAGGTACCCTGGCTTTTGCCACCCAGGAAAATTATTTTCCTGTGCCACTGTCAAGCAGAGCCACATAAGTAATCCCAGGGGTAAATTTCCTATTTCCCATCCGATCATCAACATTTTTCTTGAAGAGTGCTAATGTGGAGCTTTGTTTGCTATAGATAGGTAATTTGTTCCAGAGTATGGGAAGTCTCTGGGACAGGAATCTATCCCTCCAGCATGTTCTCTTTATTGTGGTGACAAGGTTTAGGTCCCTAGAGCATGTAGCTCAGAGGGATTGGGATTTCTTTAAGTGGAGCATGTCCAACAGCTCTGGGTTTGACATAGCTTTGTATGTTAGGCAGAGATCGCCTCTGAGTAGGCGATATGTGACAGAGTAAAGATGGAGATTTTTGAGATTGTCTGCATAGGGCATCTGTTTGAGGCTGGTAATCCTCTTTGTGAGGTATTTCTGCGACCTTTCCAGCTGTTGTAGATGTCTTGTGAGGTACATAACAAAAAAGGCGTTGTACTCTATAATGGGTCTAATGAGTGACAAGTAAGGGGGAACAATGACCTCTTTTTTCCTGGATGAGAAACCTTTTGTGATGAGGTGTGCCACGTAGAGGGATTTCCTGACTACTGTGGCGATGTGATTATCAAAGGAGAGACTACTGTCCACTTGTGTCCCAAGGTCTCTTATCACACTTTTGGTGTTAAGTTTATTACCGCCTATGTGGGAGTTCATGGGTAGAGAGTTTTTACCAAAGGGGATGATAATGCACTTTTTGGCATTGAGCTTCAGGCCATGTTTTTGACACCAGGCATCTGTCTCAGTGAGGCCCTTTTGTATGATGTCCACATTGTTAGGAGTTTTGATTATGGCTCCTAGTTTGCAGTCATCTGTAAACATCATTAGCCAAAGACCTTCTGTGTTAGCCTGTACTTCAGAGAAGAAGATACCATACAGGAGAGGACCCAGGAATGAACCTTGTGGTACTCCACTTGTCACTGGTCTGAAATCGGATTTGGAGTCTGCTACTTTCACAGTGTGAGTTCTGTCAGTGAGCCAGTTGGCAACCCATCTTGTGACATAGGGATTTCTACTTAGTTTAGTGAGTTTACCTATACTTCCAGAGTGGGGGATGGTGTTGAAAGCCTTGGTGAGATCTAGATTGGCTGTGTGAACCACTTTACCCTTATCTATGGCTTTGGTGACTGCTTCAAAAAAGTCTATCAGGTTTAAAAGACATGATCTGCCTTTTACAAACCCAAACTGGGTGGGGTCCAGAGTTTGGAGATTACCAATGTCTTTGTTTATAAGTTCCATGATGATATGTTCCATGGACTCGCAGATCTAGCTCATCAGGCTAATGGGGCGGTAGTTCCTGGGGTCCGTGGTGGATCCCCCTTTGTGGAGTGGGATAACTGTCACTGTGTGCCCTTCAGTAGGCACAGAGCCTGAGGTGAGGCTATATGATTGAACATGTTACTTAGGTGGGGTGCCAGTTCCTTCTGTAGTCCATGTAGAATGCAGCCTGGGATGTTGTCAGGTCCCATGGATGCTGTGTTCTTGGCTTTGGAGAGTGTGTTATTTTACCTGTGTAGCCATGATTACAGGAACTTTGCATTCTTCCAGTATAGAGATGGGCCCTTTAGGGGGTGAGAGGGGGTAAAGTTAGCACTGAATCTATTTGCCAGGATGTTGGCAATATTAGTTGGTTCTGTATATTTAGTGCCATTGTGCTGTAACTCAGAGCAGATCTGAGTGTTGCCATTGAGATTCTTGACATAGCTATAGAATGCTTTGTGGTTGACTTTAGAATCAGTGGTGATTTTGTTTTTGTAACTGTCTTTGGAGGATTTTATGAGGGATCTCAGCTTCTTCCTGGGGCTGACCAGGGAGTTCCTCCAGTCATGGGATTTTACTCATTTTTTGTAACAGTTTCTTTCTTCTGTTGTAGAGTTATGACACATGAGGGGGTAAACACCTTGGATGGGGACGGTGGTTGGGAATCAGAGGCCCATGACCCCCAAATGGATACAGTGGGACTGAGGTCCCCACCCATGGGCACTCAAAACTGCACCTTCATGACCCCAAAGGTGGCTGTGCTGTGGGCTGGATAAGAAGGGCAGCCTGCCCCTTGAGGTTCAACAGGTGGCCCTCTATCTAGTGCAGCTGCCCACCCAACTCATAGAGGATGACACTGCACACAGTACCTCAGAACATTTTGCAGGTGACGGGCTCCTCTCTGCACCTGCCCTGGTGGGAATGGGCCCTGTCCCCTGAGGCTGTTCCAGCCGAAGGTGGTGTAGGACCAGTGGAAAAGGATGTTCCGGGTTGGGTCCCAGATGTGCTGGGGGTCTGGTGCTACAGCCAGATGGGGTGGGAAAGGCTGATCCACCAGCATCTGCCTTCCCAAATGTGCTATGGTGTTGTTGTTTTCCCATATATATTGGTTAGTCATGAACAACACATTGCAAAATTAGTTATAACAGAATGCATGGGTGTTCCCATTAACCCAAATCAACAGATCTGAAACAGTTGCATAGCAAACAGAACACATTCATAAATGGAACAGCAGTAAGCATTTTAATAGCATGCAAGATACATTGACGGCAATAGGCCACCAATAATGGTATTTGAACAAGGTATGTTAATATGCAACCAATGAAATATATGAACAAAAATGGAACACATGTCCCAACAATAGGTTTTGAGAACAACATACCCATGGTATATGAATAATGATTATTGATGCAGATGATGGGTGGGGGGAGAGAATAAAACAGTACTGATCAACACTCTGCAGGTCTGCTCTCACTTTACATCTACCTATGGCCCATTGCTTCTGTGGCGCATACATACCTGTTAGACTGTGAATCTGTAATGGGATGGGGTAGACTGGGTGAACTGTAGCTACTTTACTGTAGGCGGCTTTTACATGTCAGGGTTGCATACTTGACAAAGAAGGGGTACCATGCAATGATGTTACATGTGTCTACAACTGACATAGTTCACCAGGATTCCTATCTGTGTCCAAGGTGATTTGCAGCAGTGACCACTAACCATGACAGCTTGACACTTGAGAGACATATATCTGTCAGAGGGCATGGTGTATGTAGCTATCCTATGGGGTTGGACAGTGGGACAGTTGTACATGGTGTATTGTTATACCCTTCAAACAGCTACTACAAACATTTCATTACCTATAAGACCTGTGGAGAAAATATAGGTCACCACTATCTGACTGTTTCTACAAATATTCCAGATTTCTTGAGTGTATATATGCACATATCTCAGTACCACTTCCTGGATTCAAACCTTGTTTGGGTGTTCTAATAGGAACTACAAGGCTGTTTCTCATCACACTAGGCTACTGGGGAAATGTCATCTCTTGTTTGACTCATCATTCATCATCATCATCATCCCCTTTTTCCCATTTACATGGGGTCGGGGTATCGTATTAACTGTCACCAACTCTCTCGATTCAGTGCCACTCTCCTGCCTTCTTCAACACTCATGCCTGACTGTTGCAGATCTTCTTTCACACAATCCATCCACCTCTTTGCTGGATGCCCTCGCTTCCTCTTATCTTCTTCCTGTCTGTTCCAAATCTCCCTCACCAGATTGTCTTCTGATTTTCTACACACGTGCCCATACCATCGTAATCTGTTTTCTTTGATCTTTTCTGCAATTGTAGCTACTTTGGCTTCTGCTCTTATGTCATCATTTCTTTGCCTGTCCCGCAGTGTGCATCCTACCACCTTTCTCAGGCACTTCATTTCCATCACCTCTAGCTTCTTCAACTGTTCTGCCTTTACTGTCCAGGTTTCTGTACCATACAGTAGTACTGATCACACCACTGTCTTGTACACCTTACTTTTCAGCTTCTTTGGCATTCTTCTATCATATACTACACCTGATACTCTATGCCAGTTGGCTGCAGCCCCTCTGATTCTAGCTTTGACCTCTTCATTCAGACTACCCTTCTCCTCAATCACCCCTCCCAGATACTTGAAGCTGTTTACCTGTTCCACTATCTTCCCATCTATCTCTATTCTCAGCTTCTTCTGATTTCCCCAATCTGCTGCCATTACCTCTGTCTTATCTGTGCTTAGTTTCATCCCATGTGCCTTCAGATTTGCATTCCATTCTCCTATCCTTTGCTGAAGTTCTAGTTCAGAGTCTGCCTGTACTGCCACATCGTCTGCATACAGCAGCTTTGTTGCTCTGACCCCTCCAACCTGTTTGCTGATGTAGTCCATTACCAGTATGAACAGCAGTGGGCTCAGGGCTGAACCCTAGTGTACACCCACTCCCACTGGGAACCCCTCAGTGAGGCTAAACACTGTTCGTACTTGAGTCACTGGGTCCTTGTACATAGCCTGTACTAATTCTACCAATGTTTCTGGGACTTCAAACCACCGCAGTACTGCCCAGATCAGCTTTCTTGGGACCTTGTCATATGCTTTCTCCAAGTCTAGGAAAGCCCAGTTTGACTCTCTCCTCTTTTCTAGTTTCTTCTCAAGTATCTGTCTCAATGCAAACATCGGGTCAATTGTGCTGCATCCTGATCTGAATCCGAACTGTTCATCTCCCATATTACATTCTACTATTCTGCCTATCTGTTTATCAATCACCCTCTCCAGAACTTTCATGCAATGTGGTAGGAGTTTGATGCCTCTGTACTGTTCACAGTTATGGATGTCCCCTTTGTTCTTGTACACTGGCATGAGTATGCTTATTCTTCAGTCATCTGGAATACGCCTTTCTCTCTACACTGCAATTAGTACCCTCAGGAGCCCTTTCTCCCCTAGCTCACCCAGCATCTTTATCATATCTGCTGTGACCTCATCTGAGCCTGCTACTTTCCCTGACTTCATTTTCCTTAGTGCTGCTCTTACTTCTTCTAAGCTGGGCTCCTCTTCTACTCTCATTGTAGGCTGTTTCTGGGGCAGTACCACTTCTGTGGGGTTTTCTTCATTCAGAAGCTGCTGGAAATACTCCTTCCATCTGCCTTTGATGTCCTGTGGGCTGGTAAGCAGGTTGTTGCTGGGATCCCTTATGAAGGGTGTCTGACTATCTTCTTTATCTTTCTGTCTTTGCCTTGCAACCTGGTATAGTTTCTTTGTGCCCCTTACTGTGTCACTTTCCAGAAGCTGATAGAGTGCCTCTGATGCCCTATTCTTTGCTATTGCAACTTCTTTCTTAGGTTCTTTGTTAGCCAACCAGTAGTCCTTCCTAGCTTGGTCAGTCTTTTCAATCTCCCACTTCTTCCTGCACTCCTTCTTTCTTTTGATTACTTCCTGCACGTCTGCATTCCACCACCAGCTTTCCTTATGTACCTTATTTCCATACCTGGCTCAGCCACAAATCTTTTCTGTAGTCCTAACACATGCTGTTTTTAGGCGCTGCCACTCTTCTTCAACTCCACCTATTTCCTCCTCTTCTTGGGGTGCTAGAGCCCTGAGTAATTCCTTGAACTGCTGTATTTTCTCTCCAGTCAACTTCCAGGTCTTCAGCCTGGTCTCTGTTGACCTTAGAGCCTTCTCTGACCACTGCTTGCAGCTGATTGTGGCAACTACTGGTTTATGCTGTGAACTGACTGTTTCACTGGAGATGACTTTACAATCATGGATTCTACCCCAGTGCCTTTTCCTTACTAGGAGGAAGTCTACCTGAGTTGCATGTGATCTTGTGACTGTCTCTCTTTCTGAACCATGTGTTGGCTACTATCAAGCCATTTGCCAGACAGAAGTCTAGAATGGCTTCTCCTTCTTTATTCCTATTGCTCCACCCATGTGGACCCAGGCAGTCCTCATATCCTGTTCTGTCTGTCCCGATATGTGCATTTAAGTCACCCATTATCAACACCAATTCACGTTGTCCTGCTTTATCTGAATGTACTCTTTTCCTCACTATCACAACCCTGCTGTGAGGCATAGGTTATGAATACTGTCCTATCATTACACTGGAGTCTGATTGCCATGAGTCTGTCATTAATTCTGATGATATCCCTCAGTGACTTCTGAAGCCTCTGTCTCACCACAATTCCTACACCATTTCTAGCCTGTTCACCACCTGAGTAGTAGAGTCTGGATCCCAAGCCAAGTGGCTTTGTTGCACTGCCCTTCCATCTCTTGTCTTGGATACATAGGATATCCAGCCTCCTCCGTATCATCATGTCATCCACTTCTAAGCTGCATCCTGTCAGTGAACCTACATTAAGCGTAGCAATTCTCAGTTCATGTTTGGCAGGTTGGTTGGTTTTATGTCCAGCTTTTCACTCAACAGAGCTATCCCAGGTAACCCAGGCTGGGTAACTAGACACCGGCCAGCCAGTACCCTATTGACCCAGGGCTGCTGGGCTTTTATGGCGGGCACACACTGGCCAATAGGGGCACATATACCCCTCCCACCATTAGCATGGGTCCCTGGCATGGGTCAGAGAGTAGGCCGGGTCCTCAACCCACTTATCACCGGTAACTACCCATGCCCATTTTTGGCAACAGTCAACATGACCAAATCACCTAGAGCCATATTTTACACCGTTGAGTAGCTAGCCCTGCCACGGAGTGCAGTTTGTGATCCATGTACTCCTATCTTGAGGATACTGTGCACCACAATAGATGCCCAAAGCGGTTGATCTTTTTACAACTCTTCCCCCCATTGGGCACCATGTAGAGTCTGTGCTGCTGCCCATAGCTCCATTCATTGGTGAGTTTGAGATGGAAACACTCAGCATGTTTTTTTTTCAAACATGGGAGAAACCCCACTGAGACACAGAGAGAACATGCAAACTCCAAACAGGCATTAGTCGGAGGTCAGGATCGGACCTTGTACCTTGTGCATTGGAGGCAAATACCTTAACCACTAAGCCATCTGATCTCTTGTTTGACCGTTTTCTGCCTAATACTCTGTGTGTTAGACAGCTTGACCTTGTAATCCTGAGATTCATGCATGACAGATAGTTACTGTACTGTGTAGTAATCCTTTAAAATTATATGATCTGGAAAACAAAGTTAACACAAGGCACTGCAGCAGGGGCACACTATAATGCATTTGACATTAGTTTTCAGTGTTCAGATCTTAGTGCATAACATATGTCATATTTCATGTATATCTTGATTTACAACTCCGCAAGCTACTGTTTTGCATACTAGCTGAGTCTAAGAACAACCTTTGTTAACTCATGCTGTCAAAGCCATATTTTCTGTGCAGAACCTGTACACATTCTATTCCTACAACAACATACCAGAATAAACGCAACAGTTGGCTGTTTAGGTTTTTATTGTAAAAAGTCCAAAATTAAAAATCCAAGAAAGTCACAGAAGGCTTGCCCGGCAACACAGGACCCAGAATAATCACTTAGAAATTTTAAGTAAATGAAGAACTTTTATTAAACCAAAAAATAATAATACCAAGCGCTTTCGCTCGGTTATTACCGAGCTTTTTCAAGGTAACAAAACATCTGATGTTCAAGTTAAAACATTTAAATACATTTAAGCAGGTCACATGACCATCCTTATTAGATACAATCCAATTTATTTAAAAACTCTTTTCTAAAAACTTCCGTTCTAATCACTTAAACAAAAGACAGTCCAACAAATCCTGTACAAATAACAATAATTCACTAAAAATCTATCTCAGAGAATCTAATATAAACAACCGGGAAACCAAATAAGTTTTAAGTCCAGGCTAGTTCCGCAGCATAATACATCCGAGGTTATCCACGTGCAACTAACTCTGTGCAAAACTGCAATCCATACTGTAGCTTGCTACATATCCCCCACCATACCCCAGGATTCCCATTCCTCTTTTCTTGATATACTGCAAAATATTAGGGTTCAACCAAACACCCTAATAATGGGTGATTTCAACTACCCCACCATTAACAGGGAAAACTACTCATTTAACAACTCCTTCACCCAACGCTTTCTGGAATTCATAAATTCCAATGCCCTGGATTAACTTATCCACACCCCCACCAGGGGCAACAATATCCTAGACCTAGTCATTACCAACATGAGTGACTGGTGTTCCAAACCTGAAATAATCTCCTCATTGGTCAGATCCGACCATAAGCTAATCACCCTAGATATTCACATCCCACCCCCACATACCATTAAGAAAACCACAGTAAAAAATTTCTCCAAAGCCAACTTCATGCTTCTTAAGACTGAAGTGGCGAACTTCATGACACCCATGCAGATGGACAATACAGTTATGACTGCTAAATCCTATACAAATGCACTCTATAAGCACTTACATTAGTCATGTTATCCCAAACAGAACCAAGATGCTATCCTCCAAAAAAAGGAAGCCAATCTGGTGGTCCCCTGCCATAAACAAACTCTACAACAGAAGGAAGAAACTGTTGCAAAAGAGAGTAAAATCCCATGAGTGGAGAAGCTCCCTGGTCAACCACAACAAGAAGTTGAGATCCCTTATAAGATCCTCCAAAGCTAGCTACAAAAACAAAATTGCTTCTGAGTCTAAGGGCAGCCACAAAGCATTCTATAGCTATGTCAAGAATCCCAATGGCAACACCCAGATCTGCTCTGAGTTACAGCACAACAGCACAAAAATTACAGAACCAACTGATATTGCCAACATCCTGGCAGATAGGTTCAGTGCCAACTTTACCCTCCTCTCACACCCTAAAGGGCCCATATCTATACAGGAAGAATGCAGAGTCCCTGTAATCACATCTATACATGTAAAAGCTGCACTCTCTAAAACCAAAAACACAGCATCCATGGGACCGGACATCATCCCAGGCTGCATTTTACACGGACTTCAGAATGAACTGTCTCCCCACCTAAGCACCATGTTCAATCATAGTCTCACATCAGGACTTGTGCCCACTGAATGGAGCACAGCAACAGTTATCCCACTCCACAAAGGGGGAGCCACCACTGATCCTGGGAACTATCACCCTATTAGCCTGACGAGCCTGTTCTGCAAGGCCATGGAACTTATTATCTTGGAACTCATAAACAAAGACATTGGTAGCCCCCAAACTCTGCACTCCACCCAGTTCAGGTTTGTGAAAGGCTGATCATGCCTTCTGAACCTGGTCAACTTCTTTGAGGCAGTCACCAAAGCTGTAGACGAGCGTAAGGTGGGTCACACAGCCTATCTTGACCTTGCCAAAGACATTCGATACCATCCCCCATTCTGGAATTATAGCTATACTCACTAAACTAGGTATAAATCCCTATGTCACAAGATGGGTCGCTAACTGTCTCACTGACAGAACCCACACTGTAAAAGTTGCAGACTCCAAATCCGACTTTAAACCAGTGACAAGTGGAGTACCACAGGATTCAGTCCTGGGACCTCTCCTGTTTGGTATCTACTTCTCTGTAGTACAGGCTAACACAGAAGGCCTCTGTCTAATGAAGTTCAAAGATGACTGCAGACTAGAAGCCATAGTCGAGTCCCCAAATGATGTGGACATCCTAAAGAAGGGCCTCACTGAGACAGAAGCCTGGTGTCAGAGACATGGCCTCAAGCTCAATGCCAAAAAGGGCATTGTCATCCCCTTCGGTAAAAACTCTGTACCCATGAACTATTACATAAATGGCAGTCTACTTAAAGCCGAATGTGTGATAAGAGACCTTGGGACCCAGGTAGACAGTAGTCTCTCCTTTGATAATCACATTGCCACAGTAGTCAGGAAATCCTTCTATGTGGCACACCTCATCACAAAAGGGTTCTCATCCAGAAAAAAGAGGTCATTGTTCCCCTCTACTCGGCACTCATTAGACCCATTATAGAGTACAACACCCCTTTTCAAATGTACCTCACAAGACATCTGCAACAAAAGTACCCCACAAAGAGGATAACTGGCCTCAAACAGATGCCCTACACTGACCATCTCAAAAAACTCCAGCTTTACTCTGTAGCATATTGCCTACTCTGAGGAGATCGCTGTCTAACATATAAAGCTATGTTAAACCCAGAGCTGTTAGCGATGCTACACCTAAAGAAATCCCAATCCCTCCAAGCTACATGCTTTAGGGACCTAAACCTTGTCACCACAATAAACAGGACATGCTGGAGGGATAGATTCCTGTCCCAGAGACTTCCTATACTCTGAAACAAGCTACCCATCTATGTCAAGCAAAGTTCTTCATTAGAACTCTTCAAGAAAAATCTTGATGAGTGGATGGAAATAGAAAATACACCCCGGGGATCACTTCTGTGGCTCTGCTTGACAAGGGCACAGGAAATTAAATTTCTTGGGTGGCGTAAGCCAGCGAACCTTGTTGGCTAGGCTTACTTAAGCCCTTGGGCCAATAGCCTAGTACCTGCCTATGAACCTATGAAAGTTTAAAAGTTCTCTAAAATATACAAGTACTTTTTATTTTAAGTATCAGATCCTTCCATTGTATGACTTTCTGTTGTTCACTACCAAACTTTATTCCTTATTATTTTCATAAAAAATCTTATAATCTATGTTATTTAATACTAAGGGTTGCTTAATTTTTTATGTCTGTTCTTTTATCCCTTTTTTCATATCAATTTCATTGCTCCTGTACATATTCTTTCATCATTTATCCTCCTTTTAAATCATTCATTCAATACCTTTAGAAAATATTCCTTTTGCCACTCTTGCATGCCCCTATACAATAAATATTTAAGTCCATCTAAACATGTGGCTGCTTCTACATTTACTGTTTTCAATACATCTTTAAATTCTTTTATTGTAATATTTTCTTCCATTCTCTTATTATTCTTATCAGTTAAAGTTCTGTCCTTTTTACATATAGTTTCACCCATTAAAAATATCTTAAAATATGTCCATTAACTGTCACTATAATTTATTTTTTGTGTATTCAATACACAACCTTCCTCATCCTGTAATTTTCTCATAATTCATACTTTTTCTTTAACAATTTTACTTAGGTATAGTGCTACTTCTTCCTTTCTTACTTGTAAAAAATATATTTGTTTAAATACATTGTTTTAAAATTTTCTTGGTATATTTCATATAACATTCATTCTTTTTTTAATAAATTCTTCTTTATTATCTAATATACATCTAAAGATTTTATTACTGACTTGTTTGTATTTGTCACTTTCTTGTGTTCTTTTTGTCCTTATAAAATAATTTCATGTTTATATGATCCAACCATAACTAATATATTATTTCCTATACTTGCTCATTTAGGTCTGATTCATTAATTCTGCTTATACCTCTGCCTGTTCTGTTGTAACCTATTCTTTCTTAAATTTCTATCCAGATTGTTGCATGATCTGAGAACCCTGTAATTTTGACTCCTTGATGCAATACATTTAAGCTTTC
Source organism: Protopterus annectens (assembly GCF_019279795.1). Lineage (NCBI taxonomy): Eukaryota > Metazoa > Chordata > Ceratodontiformes > Protopteridae > Protopterus > Protopterus annectens. The sequence continues at coordinate 871,540,603 of NC_056726.1, forward strand.
TGATACTGTAAAGTAATCAGTTTTAGTTCTTAGAAACCCCCTTTTGCATGTCCAGTGTTTGTTTCTCCAGAAAAAAACATTTTACAGATTTTTATCATGTCAGAATTAACATTTGCATCCACCTCTTCCTTTTGTATATGTCTTAGATCACAATTAAAGTATCCCACTACTATTGCTATTCTCACTTTATGAAATATTGTTTATTATGTTTTTCCTTTCCTATTTTTATTCCCTCCTATACCTTCATTTTTGAATTTGCTTTTTTTGTCTTTCACTTTTTTCTTATAGAATTTATTTTATTCTTAACATTTATCCATTTAGCATTACCTTCATCACTTGAATTACTTACTTCTTCCTCTATTTCCCCATCTTTAATTTTCATTTTTTTATATTTTCATTTACAACCATTCCTATATCAGTTTCAATCATTTCTTCTTGTGTTTCTTCTGTATTATTTAATAACACATCCTCTCTCTTTTGTTCTGCTATCTGTGTATCATTTTCCATATCTTTATAGTCCATCCATGAATGCCCTATTTTTGCACACTTTATACATTTTATTCACATCTTTTTTTTTTGCTTTGTGACATATTTTACCACAAATAAAGCATTTCTTTTTGTTACAGTTGTTAATTAAATGATCATCTTTACCACACAAAAAACATATCTTCGGTTGTCCCCAATATCTATCAAATCCCTTATTCCCCTTCCACATTAATTATGCTCTGCAAATGCATAATTTTATCATTTTGCATTTTTAATACAAACCACAGTCCATAAACCTCTATCTATATATTTCTGCAATAAGCAAAATGTCTCTAAACACAGTTCTTAAATATTTTTTTAAATTGTTTCTTTCAATTTCAGTTCAAAATTGTGCAAATGTATGTATGTATGTATTTATTTATTTATTTATTTATTAATGATTGAGTACAATGCCCCATTCGGAATGTATCTGACCCGACACTTGCAGCAGCTGGAGAGGCCACAAAAGTTCCTCACCAAAAAGGATAAAGGGTCTCAAACATCTGTCCTATGCTGCCCAACTGAAAGAACTCCAGCTCTATTCAGTCGCTTACCGCTTGCTCAGAGGTGACCTTTTCCTAACATACAAGGCCATGTCAAACTCAGATTTGATGAATATGCTTCACCTCAAAAAATCTAGATCCGTCAGAGCCACAAGGGCGGGAGACTTAAACCTCGACACGGCTATTAATAGGACATGCCGGAGGGATAGATTCATCACCCAAAGACTCCCTATGCTGTGGAATAAAATCCCGGTATATGTGAGGCAGAGCACCTCGCTGGCCTTGTTCAAGAGAAATCTTGACCAATGGATGGGAGATCGCAGATATACCCCAGGGATTACCTCAGTGTCACTGCTCAACAGAGGCACAGCAAAATAATGGGTATAGTTCCCCATACTAAAGGGGTGGCGTAAGCCACAAAACTATGGGCTAGGCTTGTAAATGCCCTCGGGCAGATAGCCTAGTATGAACCTATGAACCTATGAACCTATGCAGTTTGATTACCAGGGAAGTCCACTGGGCCAAATTGACCCATTTTCAGTGGAGGCCCGGAGAGAAAAGCTCCAAGATGCATTATACAATTTATATACAACTGATAGTTAATATTAAATATAATATTATGTAGAATAATAAATGCATTCAATATCATGCATGGTTAACAAATTAATTAAGCTTGAAGGTAGGGATCATACAGTTTCATTTGAGGAAAACAGATGTGTGTTAGGTGTGGAAACAGTTTATATACAAACCTTTTAGGAAAATGTAAATACGCTTTACATACACACATCAACAGTAGAATGCTATTTACGATATTTACAAGGTTGGGCTGTGTGAGGGTAGCTGTAAAAGTTGTTGAGAGCTTAGAGAGAAGCTATAGAAATTGTTGAGAGCTTAGATAGGCTCATAGGACGATAACTATGAGAGTTATAGTGCTTGGGAACCAGAGAGAAAACCCTCTTTGCTTTGGTTGGGTGAAGGCATGTACATTTCCATTTAGCGGACAGGTGTTTGAATAGTTGGGTTTTAAAGTTTTCTGAGTTTGGTATAGTTCTTAGTGTGGAGGGAAGGGAATTCCATGTTTTGCCTGGTGAGAAAGATAGGAGAAGTTGACCAGCAGGACGTTTAGGTTTATGGATAGTAATTAAGTTCTGATTTTCAGATCTGAGAGCTCTGTTTGGTGTATAAGGGAGAAGGATGTTAGTTAGAATGGGACATTTTGTTGGGTGAAATATGAGTCTATATGAGTAGTGAGTTGGAGATAGTCTAGGTAGTTTTGGAGTTCAAGCCAATCCAGGGATTGTAGGGTTAGGCAGTGATGGGTGGTATTTTTAGATTTAGAGGCAAATTTAGAGATTTTGTTGTATCAGTTTTCTAGTTTAGAGGTGATAGAGGAGGACAGGTTGGTTAGGAGAGGGGCTCCATATAATAAGGAAGGAAGAAGATAAGTTGAGGCCAGAGTTTGCCTGGTAGAGTTGGAGAGAAAGCCATTATTCCTATACAGGATACCTAGCTTTTGGTGGGTTTTCTTAATATTTTGTTGAATATGAATATCAAACTTGAGGTGCTCATCTACAGTAATGCCAAGTAGTTTGGCAGTGGGGACCACTTCTATAGGTGAGTTGGTTTGACTATAGACTTTGCAGTCATTTTTATTGTAGGAGAGGGTCTTTGTGGGAGGAAATAGTAGAATCTTTGATTTATTTGCATTGAGAGAGAGGTGGTTTTGGCGCATCCAGTTTTCAGTTGTTGAGAAGACAGTTTGGGTTTTAGTCAGCAATTCAGAGAGGTTTGAGGCAGAGCAGACTAAGGTTGAATCGTCTGCATATTGGATGATTTTAGCATCAGGAATAGCAGTGTTAAAGTTATTGATGAAGATGTTAAAAAGCATTGGCCCAAGGATGGATCCCTGTGGTACACCAGTTGGGGTAGGTAGGAAGAGATGGGGTTCTTCCATTTGACTGCCTGTGATCGGTCTGATAGATAGCTGGAGAACCAGCATTACGTTAGAGATTAAGGTTTGAGAGATGGCAGAGAAGGTGCTTGTGGGAAACAGTATCAAAGGCTTTAGACAGATCTTGTAAAACAGTAGAAACTAAGTGTCCTGAATCTCGGGCTTGATTGACAGTTTCTAGGAAAGAGAGCAGAGCGGTTATTGTGCTATGGCCTGGATGGATGCCATGCTGGATAGGAGTGAGACGATTGTTTTGGGTCAAGAAAGGCATAAGTTGGAGGTGGATGCATTTTTCTAGGATTTTGGAGATTGGTGAGAGCAAAGCAATGGGGTGAAAGTTTGAGATACTGTTATTTTTGCCTCCTTTATGAAGAGGAAGAATATAAGCTGAACACCAGAGTTTGGTGATGTATTATTCTTTTACGGATTGGTTAATAATGATGCTGATTGGGAGAGCAATGTCATCAGCAGCACATTTTAGGAAGGAAGAAGGAATATTGTCAGGATCATTAGAGCAAGGTTTAAGTTTGGACAAAAGTTTTTTTATAAAGTTAGTAGAGATGGGTTTGAGTTCAAACAGATGTGGTGAGTTAGAAGGGGGAGAGTGTAGAGCAGTTGGGTTATTATTGGGAAATGTCTTGGTGAGGGTAGTAATAGTTTCTATGAAAAATGAGTTAAATTCAGAGCCTAGTTCGAGGTCAGATTTACTTGGATCAGAACAGGGATTATTCTTGGAGCCTGGAGTGAGGAGTGAGTTTATTGAGTTCCAGAATTTTTTGGGTTTTTTTATTGTTATTGGACTGAAGTTTGATATAGTAGGATTTTTCTGTCTTTGGTGATTAGTCATTTTGCACGGTTGTGGAGCTGTTTATATTGGAGCAAGGTATTGTCCAGTTTATTGTTTTGGTAAAGCTTCCATAGTTTGTCTCTGTGGTGCATAATCTGTTTTGTCTCTTTGGATAGCCAAGGAGCAGTTTTAGTTTTTATCCTTTTGTTTCTTAGTGGGGCTAGTGAGTTTAAAGTATCAAGGAAGACAGAGGTGAAGTATTCTATAGCCTTGTCAAGAGGAAGGATGTTTAGAATTTGGCAGTTAATTTGTTTGAAAGTATTTGATAAAGTAATTGGGTTGAAGCTACTGAGGTTATGAGTTTGAATGTATTGATGCTGGTGAGGGGAGGAACTAGTTGAGCGATGCATAAAGGCTGGGAGGTGGTCGCTAAAGGTATCAGGAATTGTGTCAGAATTGGTTATTTCATTTGGATCTGAGACTAGGATCCAATCTATAGTGGATCCGGGAGGGTTTATTTTGTTAGGTTGAGTGATGTAGAGGATTATTTGAGTGAAGTTATAGAGGTTAATATTCTTTTTTTACTTGGCTATTAAAAGCCTGCACCACATAAATGTTCCAAGGGTTTTCATGTTTTCTTTTTTTTTTGTACTGTTCTAAGAACTTCTCCATAAACTGTGCCTCCTAGAAGAAAATGTCACAAAAAGTGTCTTTTTTAATACATACAAACACTCTTTCTTCTCTGGGATTAACACCCCGTGGTGAAATGATGCTGCCCCATACTTTGTATCTATCCAGTTCCTTCTCCCTCTTACTGCTTATTATTACTTGATACTTTCTTCTGACTTCTGTCTTCCTCTCTTCTCACCTCTCTCTTTCTCTCACTGTCTGTGTGTAGGATATTTTCTCTTCCTTCTTTAACTCCTGTACTTCTTCTTCCTGGATTCTGTCCATAATCTCTCCCCACGACACTGCCTTTTTGCTTTCTGGTTCACTCTGCATGACTAGCTCTTTTAAGTAGACATCCCACTTCCCTTCCAACTGGAGGGTTGTAACAATACACTCCTGCATTGTAGGCTCTGACACAAACATATTTTGCAGAAAGATTACCTCTTAGTCTGCCATCTTTACTTCACTTTCTTCATTTTGCCTCTTACTCACTTTTGCCACACTCTTCTTACTTTCCTCTCCTTCCATCTCACTCTGCTTCACTTCTGACTCTTTTTGAATTTTGTTTGATATCACAGGTGTATGGTTAACACCTTCTTTCACCTCACATACACATGAAACACTCTCCTTCTCCTCCATTTTCAAACTTCCTGCTTCTCCGAGCCACCTCCATGCCCAGATCAGAAGACAGGAAGTGAAATGCAAAATCGTGTCCCTGTATGATCCAAAAGGAGTAGAGGAAGTTCTCTGATGCCATGACCAAATTTCCCCTAGTAGTATAAATGCTAAATTAGTTCTACCCTGAAAAGAGGCTACTTACCTTGTGGGACTAACCTAGTCAGCAAAGAATAAATAAATAAAAAGCTACTGTAGTACATTGGGCGGCATATTCTGAAAGGGGGGACTCTTCTATTAAATGACATTTACTAGATGAAGAAACAGTAGTTATTTTAAAATGTGATACATTAGTACCAACAAGTCTGAATAACGAATGTTGCTGGAAATGTTTCATATAAATTTTTGTTAATTGTTTCTTATTTAAGTGTTGTTGTTTAAAATTATAACTGAGCAGAGTGGGAAAATGTTTGTGGTCATCATATTTGATTATTACTTTAATTTAAGCTGCATGTGTTTGATGTAATCATACCTCTCAAGTGTACCTCATTATGAGGAGTGTTTCTCATTTTGGGTCTTAAAACATTCATGTTCCTCGATGCTCTATATTGAAAGGATCCGTCACACATTCATAGTTAATCATTTTTGTAATTGATATTCATGGTAAATTGAATTGAATCATACTAATTCATTCAAAGAACTATTACATAATTAAAAATATCACATTTTAATTGTACTATGAGCTTCCTACATGAAGTTGTTAGTAAGTCTTCCACATTTTGCCCATTTGTTCCTCATTTTGGAAATGGAAGGTTGAGAGCAATGAATGTAAAGGATTTTACTCTGGAAGTCGTGAGCTGAGGCACAAAGTGGTGATGGTTTATTATAGTATAGGCACACATTTTTTGTTAACGTCTTTTCAATTATACTTTTGCTGTTTTCTCATATGTAATTACCTGGATTTCGTCATGTCCTTCTAGTCAAGGGTATTTCATGAAGATCCATTGTTGTCATGAACACCCCTCCCTATATGAGGAAAAACATCTTTGCCTTTTTGTACTACATGCTTGGTTTTAACCAGGACTTCCCTAGATGAATCATTTTACAGGTTTAACTACCATACTGTGCTGATTATATATATGGAACTATCTGTTTTTATTGTAATATACAGAACACAAAACACATCAAAATATGTTAATGATTTCTGAAATAGCTACTAAACGATAATGGAGAAACACAAATGTGCTGCTATACTGCAATGGGAAAAACAAAAGTGCTAACAGTGAAGTGGTGATTACTAGATAATGGCACAATATTTGTATGACATTACAATGAAATGTCATACAGCTGAAACTCAAAATATCGAACCCAATGACCAATTCAGACAAATGTTTAAAAACAGAAATGAAACAAATCTCACTGTGCTGGTGTCTCACTCAAGAATAGCTGGCAGATTCTGATTAGCTGACATTCAATCACCTCTATTTTCTTTTTGTCAATGAAACATTTCACTGTAATGTCATGCACCAGAAGCTATAAATAACAAGGTTTAGATTTACAAGCTGAGATGGTCACTTACAGGTCCATCTAGGCAGCAATCACTCATCATATTGAATCAACCATGCCACACATGCTAGCATGACAAACATTGAACTGATCCTCTTTGAGAGATGTTGCTTTATTAACAAACTCCACATCAGGCAGTATTACAGGATACAGCCAGTGTTACCAAGAAGGCTCACAACTGCAGAGATTTCTTTTGATAAAGAGTACCTAATAAATAATGGTGTACGGCATGGAATAAGTATCATAGGGGGAACTATGTTATTTTTCCTAACAATATCCATTGTAGAAAAGATGCTGTCACATACATGTTGCTTACTGCTTGGAGAAAACCTATTTCTGGTCACATATTTAACTGCATTTCTGGTTGCACCAAATGTGTACTTCTTAGTCACTTTAAGAACTGCAGCAAGGTATAAACCTTACTACACCTATGAGTAATTTTTCACCAGAATATTTTATGTTTTTCTTTGAATGCTGCATCACTTTTGTGTGGTTGGAACAACACCAAGAGAAAAATGATGACACCTACAAGAATTGGAATTGTGTCTGCCTCCAAGACATCCTGTATTACTGCAATCTGTCACAATATTCAGGGGCATGTAACGTTACCTTCTACTATGCAGTTTCTATCATATTAGTTTATATGGCAAATTGACACCATCTGATGCTTTCTGCAATAGGCAGCACACTTTCCATTTTTATGAACTAACAGCAATTTATGTTTACTATACTGTGTGTCATATCTCCATACTGGTGACGTGATTATACAGTTTCGGAATCTACTGACCTTGTCTCTTCTTCTGCAATTTCACATCCAGCTCGATGCATACAAGTATACAAGTAATCCACAATCACAGGGCAATGATGTGTGTAACAGGCATATATTTCAACTGCATACCTTACCATAATTATGCTGTGTGTTGAGAACTTCAAACTTCCAGACTCTAGTGCCTGCGGTTTGGCTACTAGATTTCCAGTTTGAAGCAAAAGTCTAAAAACATGTATGCATATTACCCATGTAACTGGGTCTTTTTAATCTTCAGAATTTACACACATACACACACACACACACATGCACACACGCACACACAAACACACGCACACACACACACACACACACACACACTCATGCATACATACACACACTCACACACACACACAGACACACACACAGACACACAAACACACACACACACACGCACACAAACACACGCACACACACACACACGCTCATGCATACATACACACACACACACACACACACACACACACACACACACACACACACACACAGACACACACACAGACACACACACACACACACACACACACACACACACGCATATATATATATATATATATATATATATATATAAATAACTCATACATAGATATTTAACATCTTCATAAATGACTTCCACATAGCCATTCCTAACACTAAAATTGTCCAATACGCAGACGATTCCACTCGGATCTGCTACGCCTCCAACCAAACTGAACTCAAGTCTCTAACTCAAACTGCCTTCTCAACCACTGAAAAATGGATGCACCAGAACCACCTCTCACTTAACGCAAACAAAACTAAAATCCTTCTATTCACTCCCTCCAAATGCACTCCTTTAGATAAAAACTCATTTCAAATTACCAACCTCAACATCTCCATCATTGACACTGTACCCTCTGCCAAACTCTTGGGGTCACCATCGATGAACACTTAAAATTTAATACTCATATCCAACTTAACATCAAGAAAACCCACACTAAACGTGGCCAACTGTACAGGAATAATCAGTTCCTCTCCCCCTCTACGAGACATACCCTGGCCACAGCATACCTTCTCCCATCTCTTCTATATGGCGCTCCACTGCTTACTAATCTATCTACCACCCTCATCTCCAAACTTGAAGTATGCTACAATAAAATCTCCAAATTTGCCACAAATGCAAATGCCCTCTCTCATCATTGCTCCTCCCTACAAACTTTAAACTGACTTGAACTCCCCAATCAGCTAGATTACATCCAAATTGTCATGGCCCACAAACTATTATTTCAACCCACCAACTGCCCAGCTCTATCCAATATCCTCCTACCATATAGCCCTCCCAGACCCCTTAGATCCAATGACCAAAACCTTATTTCCATCTTCAAACCTAAACATCCTGCTGGTCAGCTCTTACTCTCCTTCACTCTAGCCAAAAAATGGAATGCCCTGCCCTCTACATTGAGAGCCTGTGAAAATCTAAACAACGTCAAAAGACTTCTTCACTCTTACCTACTTCTTCATAGAAAATATAACTGCACTCTTCACCCCTTACCTCCTAACCTCCCCTCTTCCTACTCTCCAGGCTAATCCTTTCCTTTACCTTTCTAACCTTTCTTATAGTCCTTCACTGTTTAGCAGTAACCTATCCCCCCTCCCACCTCATATTCTATGCCTCGTATCCTCTCCTACAAACTCTCACTTTAATATCTTACCAAATAAGTAATCAACACCTTCTCATTCAACAACTCTACCTGCTGCTCTACTGTAAATCTCCATAATGTCTGCAATTACTCATGTTTTTCTTCATTATGCTATGTAACTTTGTAATTATTGCTTTTTGGCTTGTAATGTAACTTGCTTCAAGGATCCTTTTCCCCCCAGGGATCCCCATTTCCCCATACTGTAATGAAATGGAAATTTTTGCTATAGTTGTCAATATCTTTAGGTAACTTTTAATGTTTGTATTTCTATATGCTATGTAACTTGTGTTTTGAGGAGCTTTTCTCCCCGAG